>NW_015624871.1:541300-545054 GCF_001515625.1 Sinocyclocheilus rhinocerous
TATGCAAATATTCTTTCACATAGCATACACAGGATGTTGTAGGTGGTAATTTGGCTACATAAATGTTTTTAGAAGCTCTGTAGTAAATTATATTTCAAGAGCAAGTGTAACTATTGGTGGGTGTATTTGTATTTGTTTGTGCCCATTTGTGTTTACCATCTGACACTGTAGATCAAGTGAATTTGTTAAAAGTGTAAGTGAAAGCGTTCAGTTGAAAACCTATTTAACATTTCTAGAGCGTGCTGCGGATAATTATAATCAAAATGTTTGAGCGCAAAGCATCACTCCAGCTCTGCTGGAAGACAATGACTGCTGCTGTAGTGTGTTAACTGCAGGGGCACGGGAAGATGTTTTCGGTTGGGGGTGCTGTGTGTGTCCGTGTTGGGTGAAGGGGGGGGGTGCTGGCTCATTTTGCTGGGATGGGCATTTAAAAAAAATCTGAAATTCGCTTTTGCGCCATTATCTCTGTGTATTAAAGTTAATCTTGTTTGCTTTCTGTATAGTTTAGGTCTGATACCACGCCCTAGCGTCACGTGTTCATGAGGATTAGGCTAATCATCCCATATAGAAAACATCACAAGTAAAATTAATCATGTTTATAAAGATAAACATGGGTTTATTATAGCCCACTTACAATTTACATTTCAGAGATCATTACAAATAAATTATTAAATGCTAAAACTGAATAAATTTAAATGAACAAACTTGGCGTTGCATTTGCAACCATGTGAAAACAGGGGGTGCTGCAGCCCCCTCAGCACCCCTACTTCCCGCGTCCCTGGTTAACTGCAATCACAAAAGCACACTTGTGAAGTTTTGCTTATCTCATCCAAAACAGAGAGCTAAGTGCCTGAGCCACAATACTATCACAATCCATTTCCATCCATATTAGCTTTGTGGCTCCACCACTGGATATCAGAACAAAAGCTCCTTCTGGAACATAATTGTAACCATTTGCACAAAGAAAAGCAGCAACTCATTAACTAAAATTAAAATTTGATGATTTAAATAATGTTTTTATATATATTTGATTAAATATTTATTTATTTGTTCTCTATTTACCTGATACTGAAAGATAACTGGTTGGAAAGTTTACCTTTAATAATAACTGGTTATTTATATGTGTGGAGGCAAATCAAATTTCTTCTTCCTTTTTAGCCTTTTTCCGGAAACAAATTATTGTATTTAATTTGATGTTGAATCATTTGATTATCCATTCTGATTAGATGGTTTACTAATCAGAGGGGCCTTTATGCTGTTGCTGTCATTAAAACTCACCTGTGCTATGACACATGAAAAAAACATACATGTTTTTACATTCACCTGAGATATGGAGATTAGTAAGTAAATTAATTAAAACAACAGTTTATCACTGTTGTTACCTTGATTTTGAATATAAGATATTTCACAGTCTACAGGCCGATTGCAGCAAACAGCACATCACTGGCAAATAGTGCAAAGTGAGACACTCAATCCAGATGCACAAATATTCTGCACAATCAGCCCCTGACAGATTGTGATCCATTTTCTCCACAGGAGCTGTTTTCGGGTAGGCTTCATTTTCTAAATAACTATTCAAAATGATCCCAGCACTATTTTCTGGAATGAATATATCAATGCACCATAATGGCCAGTGTCACAGCCTTTCTGCCATCTCATTCCAACCAGATCTGTTTTGCAAGTCTATGTGTGAAGGTACTGAACATAGTTTCTGTTGTGACTCCACCAAGATGCTTTTAAGATGCAGCTGTTAGTATTTTATTATTTTGACTAAATTGGGTTTGTATAGTCAATAAGCCAAACAATAAGCCAAAAGAGAATAAGATTGAAAGTCATGACAAACTAAATTCTTGTTTTCTTACATATACTGTATACACTGCAAAAGATTCAAAATAGAAATGTTTTCGAACAATATACACTACCGTTTTTTTTTTCCAAAGAAATTAATACTTTTTTCAGCAAGGATGTGTTAAAACGTGATGGTAAATACATATATTGTTAGAAACAAAAATCTATTTTGAATAAATTCTGTTCTTTTTAACTTTTCATTCATCAAAGAATCCTGAAAAAAGTACTACAGGTTCTAAAAAAAGATTAAGCAGCACAACTGTTTCCAACATTGATAATAAATGTGATGGCTGATGAAAATTCAGATTTGCATCACATGAATAAATTATATTTCAAAATATATTAAAATAGAAAACTGTTATTTTAAATTGTAATAATATTTTACAATATTATTGTTTTTTTCTGTATTTTTGATCAAATAAGCGCAGCCTTGATGAGCATAAGAAAAATCTTACTGATCACTGAATGGTAGTATATTTATCCTTTTTTTGGAGCATATAGCAGTGTAAATCCACTCTCCTTGTAGTTTGTCTACAATATCCTTTTAGGTTTAAAAAAAAAAAACAAGAAAATAATGTGGGGTTGGAAGGACATTGTGTGAGTAAATTATGACTATTTTTATTCTTGGCTGAATTATTCCTTTAAATACAGGTTGCACAGCAACACAATCTGTGGTGCTAAACAGAGTGACATTATCTGGGTAGTATATACAGAAAAGATATGTTGTGACCATAATTGGTGAAGTGCATAAAGTTAAATCAGCTGTTTATACCATGATTCCTCTGTCAAGCAACCATTTGCTGAATCAATACTGATTAGGATGAGAGTGAGTGTGTCTGCTGAAGTCTAGAGTGAGTTTATTTACCTTCCTGACAGTCAGAGGTGAATGGACACCCTGCTGTCAAATTTGTCAGCTTGTTAAAAGATGCAGTTCAGTTCCTTAGCAAGTTATGATGTTTATTATTATGTGTTACTATGTGTCCCGTTGGGGTGGGGGAAAAAAATCGATTCTCCGATGCTTCGCGATTTCTCTTTTCAACTATTCTGAATATTTCAGAATCGATTCTGAGCTTGTTTTTCCCCCCGCAAATGGCACGTGTGCGCGCTAGAGACGCGGCGGGCTTCATTACACATAATTTTCGCCGTGAGACACGTGCGCATTGCTTGACAGTGTGTGCTTTCACCCGCCGTGTTTTATTTTAGATATGCATTCATTTATGCCGTTTGGAATGCAGTACTATTAGATGCACGAAACTCGCGCACTGATAGACTTTCACGTGCGCTTTGTGTTTGTTGTCCTGAAGCTCGATCGTGGCTGCGGTTAAATGCACTTGCATCTCCGAATACTTTTATATGAAATTGATGTAAATACAGTCAGTTATGTTTTCAGAGCAGGACAGAACATCTGATATATCGAAATAGATCTGTGCATTAGTGTAAATGCAGCCTGTTAAAGCCTCACACAGCAGGAAGGAAACACAGGGAAAATATATATTTTAATACTGTCTCTCGCAGTTATATCATTGGGTAATTACACTGTATGTAAAATGCGGGCATCAGGGAGCCGCTGTTAATATGCGGGGCATTGAAACTGCTTTCGAATGCACGATGGCTTTTTACTTTCACTTTCGAGATTTGCGATCGCACGTGCTCTGTGTAAACTACAGCAGCAGTACTTACCACACATTTTACAAGATCAGATGCTTGTCAGTGGTGCTCAGGATCTGTAAATCATTCGCTATCATCCTCAGTCAATGTACTGTAATATAACAGGCTACCGCTAGCAAGCAGCTAACCATGTCCCTTTAGTGGCTCGCGTTATTTGTTTTCCGTGCCTTTCTGAATACAGACACCAACCCATCCCTGCACATCACATCCCCTGCACAGCCTGGAACATAACATTTAT
>NW_015624871.1:545103-565356 GCF_001515625.1 Sinocyclocheilus rhinocerous
GTGAGACACGTGCGCATTGCTTGACAGTGTGTGCTTTCACCCGCCGTGTTTTATTTTAGATATGCATTCATTTATGCCGTTTGGAATGCAGTACTATTAGATGCACGAAACTCGCGCACTGATAGACTTTCACGTGCGCTTTGTGTTTGTTGTCCTGAAGCTCGATCGTGGCTGCGGTTAAATGCACTTGCATCTCCGAATACTTTTATATGAAATTGATGTAAATACAGTCAGTTATGTTTTCAGAGCAGGACAGAACATCTGATATATCGAAATAGATCTGTGCATTAGTGTAAATGCAGCCTGTTAAAGGTACCATAGAATGCATTGATACAATATTTTAAATTGTTCTCTGATATCTACATAGAAGGTATGTGGCTTAGTCAAGGGCAAAAAATCTCCAGAAACGGTTTTACATTTCCATTTACAACCCTAGGATTTGTCCCTAGAATGAAATGGTCTGTTTTTACCTTATTTGGAAGGGTCATGAATAATAATATTGAGCTCTGCTTTGATTGGCTGTTTCACAGTGCGGCTCATTTCAGTAGCTCACACAGCAGGGCTGTTTCACAGTGCGGCTCATTTCAGTAGCTCACACAGCAGGAAGGAAACACTAACTATTAGTGATCCCGACTGTAATGTCACAGTCGGTGTTATGTTCTGATTCGCCTATTTTTCAGTGGTCTTTTGCATGGCCGAGATTTACATAAGAAGGAGGAAACAATGGTGTTTGAGGCTTACGGTATGTCATTTCCATGTACAGAACTGTTATTATTCAACTATGCCAAGGTAAATACAGTTTTCCATTCTATGGGTGCCACTGTCTATGATCACATCAATAATAATCAAATGACAATACTGCTGAGGAAAAAAAGAAAACCCCATAACTAGCCTATTGTCTGTAACTTTCGGATACTTAAAGAACACTTATTTTAAATAAGTAATTGTTTTAAAAAGTAGTCTGCTTTATATAATAAAAAATAAAGTAAAATTAGCACAAATTAAATTTGATATAAAATTATGAAAATGCAGCCATGTGCAGTAATATTGAAAACTGAGAATGTGACGCATGGTGATATTGAGTTGATAATGATAATCGTAATTGAATTGAATCATATCGTGAAACCAGTGAAGATTCACACCCCTATTTTTAAGATGGCAGTACTGACATTCCAACTATAAACAAAAAGCATAGAAACTGCAATTTTGGTTAAAATGTAAAGTTGTAAAGATGTATTTGCACAGCAGAAGAATTAATTAGGAAAAAATGTAGATCAAGAATCGTTTTGGAATCGGATCGTGACTCCCAGAATCGGAATCGGATCGGATTGTGAAGTGCCTAAAGATTTCCACCCCTAGTGTCCCATGCATTATACTAATTTTAATGTAGGCCACTGATGTGAAATATAGTATGTGGTTTTCTCTTTCACAGCTACACAGCAAAAATCATCATATTTTTCTTTCTTTCATATCTGACCATCCATAAAACCACATAGTTACCTCAAAATTGTGTAGGAAAATAAGCTTTTAGAGAATATATCCAGAATTATTTTTAAGGCAAGACACCCCATGTGAATATGAGAGAAAAACTTAATAGATATCATAGATATAACTAATAGATTCCCCAGTTGATTGATTACATTAAGAATTGCAAACATTTTTTTTGCAATCAAGTTGAACTATTATATTTAAATATGCAAACGAGGCATTATCTAGTTAGCCCTACCCTAAACCTAACCGATAGTGTTAACAAAAGAAAACTTTATAATAGATAATATAAAAACGTGTTTACTGAAGTAGCCATGCCATTTAGCTCTTTTATTGTGACTCATTCTTCACGGGTACCTGAGAGCTCGGCATCGCAAGTGCAATTCTGTACCAGGTGAGCCATCGAGCAAGTTTACTACTGTACACCAGAAAAGCCATACATATGAAGCTGGTTATGTGATGTAAATGACAAAATGCATTAGTTTACAAATAATTTTGAGTTCATAATATATAACCCTGAGGAAATAAGTCTTTAATTAATTGCTAATTTGTCACTGTAATTGTAATATGTGTGAAAAGGAATAAAAGTTGTTGGTGTTTTACTGCCTCTAGTGTTCTAGAAAACTGCATTGAGACGGACATAGATGTGTTTTTCAGAGTTTTGCAAAAATTAGGGTGGGGGCATGCTTTCCAGTGAGCCCAGGTTGTGTTTGAGAGTAGTTTCCCAGATTTGGGGTGCTTGGTGGTCCACAGTTTTGTGTGTGTGTGTGTTTTGAAGTGGACTGCCACCTATAAAGTTTGAGAATCACTAGTCTAGTCCGTTATTAGTCGACCATTGTGACTCAATCCTCTTGACTAGTAAATTAAAGCGGAAATGAATTTATAAAATTTTAGGCGCTGAGACTATTTTGACACTATCTTCTTTTTTTTCTCAAGTGCTGCCACTTTAGAAAGCACTGTCTCTCTTATGATCTATATCAGTATATTGATCATACTTTGTCAGCCCGTTGACAGTTCTTCATTCTACAGCTTTAAGAAATATCTCCAATCTCTATTTGCCACAGTTGGCCAGTGCCTATTCAAGCGCCAATCACTGAAAGGACTTCTATTTCAGTGCGAGTGCCCTTGTCTTTTCTCCATCTCTGAAGTGAAGAGGCAGGGTGAGATAAGAGAAAACAAACGAGATGCTCTGTTGTGGCGACAAACGCAGTGCGATTCCTTCAGCTCTCAGTATGCAGAAGCTTCTGTCTGGAGACGTATTGGGAGAGAAACGTTGGCTTGAAGGTGAGCGTGAGTGGCAAACATATAAGCTCTTCTTTTACCCCAGAAAACCTTCTCACTTCCACCTCCTGCTGAAACGTATGTCTGTTTGTGTATTTGAAATGAAGGAAATATTCTTATTGCATCTCTAGGAAAAACAGTGTCTGTGTCTGTGAAACACGCCTTGTGTAGTCCTCTGATCTTTCCTTTGATTTATGTTTCACGGTTATTCATTTATGAAGGACTGACTTTATATTTGCTGTGGACATTATTAGAGTTGGCTGATACATATACAAAAACATATAAAATATAAATATAAATATATAAATATTCCTTTTGATTCTACAGCAAATATACTACATCTTTATATTTGTGTACAGTGAAAAAGAAACATTTCAATCAAATATATATATATGTGTGTGTGTGTGTGTATCACAATTTTATTCCATTTGATATTTAAATTTCATTTAATATTACGTTGGTTTAGACTTTTTAATTATTTTTGAGTACTTTTGAGTCAAATTAACTAATTCTACCCATTCTAACTTTGCTTTTGCTATTCGATCAGTGCTGCTTTTTAAAACATATCTGTATGCTGTCATACTCATGAGATGTGAGATAATGATAAGATAATCATTTTTTTTATTTATTATAAAAAACTTGGTTCTCTAACACTAACACTCTCTATTCTATTTCTATTCTAGCTATTTGTTTTCTTTTATTATACGGTATATAAAATACTTGACCCTCTAACACTAGCACTCTTCATTCTTTTTCTATTCCATCTACTTTTTATTTATTAAAAAAATAATCTTGTCCCTCTAATACTATCGTTCTCTATTCTTTTTCTATTCTATCTATTTGTTTTCTCTTTATTTATTAAAATAAAATAATTATAACTTGACCCTCTAACACTAGCTCTCTCATCTATTTCTATTCTATCTACTCTTTATGCTTTTTATTTTTATATAAGCTGCTTTTAAAACATCTGTATGCTCTCGTACTCATGAGTCGCAAGATAATGACAGCCTTTGGGGAAAAAAGCATTAAAGTTGTGACAATATTCATGATGTTGCTTCATTTTATATTTTTGCTACAACATCATGAATATATGGTCATGACTAATAATTAAACTTGATTCCTTTTGTTTTAAGCAAAAAAGGTTAATTTATGTGCACATTGTAAGGGAAACAGGTCAATTTAGCTCAAAGGGAATCATTTAAGATTTTAAAGGGAACTCCACCAATAATATGTAAGGGACAGAATCACTGTTTTACGGCTGATCACTGAGACGGCCAGCGATTCCGTGAACGAGCCGTATGACATCAATTCTGCAATGGATATTTATATCCAAAATATAGTGAAAACACTATTAATTAGCATAGTAACAAGATCGGCAACAACTTTAACTTATGGATGCAGTACACAACTCAACAGTTCTGTCTGAGCATAAGCCTGTGTCTGTGGTCACGCTGTTCCTCTTGCAGTGTGATAATTGACTTTAAGACCAAGCCAAATATTGAGAATGAAATATGATTCTACATTATGCTGACTCCATTACTGACTATAGTTCAAGGTGTCTGTGTCAGTTTTTGAAAACTTTCAGAATGTATACTTGCAGAAATTATCTAAAAATATTTAATGATCAAACCCTAATGAAATACCTGATTCCTCATTACATGACCTTTTTAATATTAAAGAAAGGGTAGGTGATTTGGTTAAAAAAAAATTTTGTTATGCTGGTTGAAAGTCTAAAGCTGCGTCCCAAATGATGCACTATGCACTTATACACTATTTACTTGTGCGCTATGTACTCAATCATGTAGTGTATGACTTATAAAAGGTTATTTTGTCATTCATAATTGGAGTCTGATAGCCACTCCCCCTTCACTACATAATTAAAGCTGCGACAGTTGAGCGCATGAAGTGTCCAACTTTCCACACTGTTTTTTTTCCGGTTATTTAAGTTCATCATCCGAGTATTTAAAGTGCACTTTTTCTTTTTGGAATTTTCAGTGTGAAAGACTACAAAATGTCATAGAATAGTGCATAAGTACGCGATTTGGGATGCACCTTAAGACTTGCAGACCGAGCGAGAATGGAAGGTGTTATTATTGTAATATGCACTTTGTACTGTAATGTTTTCTCACATGTAATCTGACAGCATTGCATTCAACCCTCCACTAACTCTCTCATCATGTCGCTGGTTAGCCTCTGGTCTGCCTGTGTGCGTTTATGTGTTTTGGAGGAGGCGTGACTTTGGAGAGTGCTTTGCGGGGAGGGTGGGATCTTATGCTTTCAAAGCTAGCTTTCTATTGATAACCTCTCCGAAATTGGGTAACACTTTATAATAAGGTTTCATTTGTTAACATTCATTAACAATCAGTGTTGGGCTAGTTACTCAAAGAACGTAATATATTACTCATTACTAGTTACTCATTTCAAAAGTAATATTGTTACTTTACGTATTACTTTCTGGCTTATTACTCTCTTACATTACTTTTTCTTCACGCCCCGACAGAAATTATAACTGTGTATCTTCCACATGAAATTCTAGTGATTGATATTGACATTGAAGTGGAAGTGTTGTATTAATCTCATTAATTGTCATGTGTAGCTTGAAGCTAATTGTAATTTCTCCATTGCTAATTTACAGTTATATTTCATTATGTATTTTATCAAATCACATAACGACGAAAGAAACTATTTAATTTTCCAAAAAGATTTTTAATTATAATAATATAATGTACCACATGCTGATCAGAGGGATGTGGGTGGGATGTAATGCCAGAGTAAAGTAAAGCCACAACTTACACAACAGTGTTCAGATCATATTTTTTCCTGACAAAATCAATATAATGCAATATTTCTATCAAGTGAATGTAAGCTTTTCCATATTCCAAGCTTGCCTGCTGCACTGGGGACATCACGTGCATGTGCGAGTCGTGAAAATTATGAAAATAAATCTAGGAATTATTTGATTGTTGGATTTTAAATCAGCGGGGTTGAGGCATCAAAAGTAACTAAGTAACTAAGCTGTTTTATGGATGGTATTTGTAATATTATTACTGAAATCTTATTAGTAATTAGTTACACTACAAGTTACTGCAAAAAGTAATATTATTACAGTAACTAAGTTACTAGTTACTGCCCAACACTGTTAACTATATTAGTTAACATGAACAATAATTATATTTAAAGTTGTATCTGTTAACATTAGATAATGTACTGTGAATTAACATGAACATGAACATTTTTATTAAAGGGGTCATATGATGCTGCTAAAAAGAACAGTATTTTGTGTATTTGGTGTAATGAAATGTGTTTATGCAGTTTAAGGTTAAAAAAACACATTATTTTCCACATACTGTACATTATTGTTTCTCCTCTATGCCCCGCCTTTCTGAAACGCGTCGATTTTTACAAAGCTCATCGAAATCGCATCATGTGACCCCTTTAACTAATATTAAAAGAGATTAATAAATGCTGTAAAAATATATTATTGTTAGTTCATGTTAATTAATGCATTAACTAAAGTTAACAAATGAGACCTTATTGTAAAGTGTTACCCGCAATCGCCTACCCTACCTTTAATATTTCATTGGCAAAATTTATGAATAGTATACTATTATATTTACATTTTCATTAGTTTATTCATTCCTGAGGTGGAGCACTGTAGTGATCTACAGATTGTAAGAGGACCATGCAAAGCTCCTCTCGCTGTCTCAGTGGGATGGCATGAACAATGAAATTAAATTCATTAGTGGAGTGAAGCAGGAGGCTCCTCCAATCAGACTTTGTGATGTGGCTACAGAAACAATGCACCTCTTGAAGGATGGGAAATGGATTTGTTATTGCAGAAGCCCCTGAGGGGCAGAAGGACACTTGCTTGAAGAGAGAGCAGATATTTTGAGGACCGAATAAAACTGACAGGATGGAGAACCGCACAGTGGCTCTACACACAACAGTTTGACTACTTACAGCAGAACAGTAAAAGCAATGGAAAACTGCATGAGACACAATGATTGCATATGAATTGTGGCAATTACAACTTAGTCAACAGGTGTCAGTGTTTTTTTTTTTTTTTTCACACACCACAGAGAACTTATGCCATGAAGACCTCATGTGGTGTCCTTGCTCTGTCGGAAATGTGTTGCCTGGGGTTTTCATTCTTGCTGCAGATGCATTGCTTGCCCAGAGTGTCTACGCTTGTTGGTGACATGACCAAGATTTTGGTATCCTGACAGTGTTTGGTGCTTTTGGGTGTGCTGGATGCTGTGGGATTTGAATGACAAGCAGTGTCTTAATGAATTAACATAATGAATAAAAACATAGCCGTATAACTGTTTGTGATATAATTACTTCTCCACTGTTCTCTTTGTTTTTGTATGCGTGAAATTAGGTCAGTCACAGTGCCGAAATGATGAGCTGCTCTTGTTTAGTAATAATATAAAAATATAATATAATAATTAATAATAGCATCTTATATATTAATAGTATAGTAAATACATATATATGTAATTAATAGTATTTAGTATAATGTATGCAAGCCATAATTACTAATTAATAGTATTGTATGTATTATTAGTATAATAAATTACTAGTATTTTATATATTCATTGTGATATTGCGATATATGTGTGTATATATATATATATATATATAACTTTTTTTTTTTTTTTTCAGTTCTTTCAGATGTGTATTAAATACACACCAGTTATGATATATTATCATGTAATATTTCACTTTTGCCTTCATTTTCTTTTTCCCAGGTGGTGAAAATGATGATCATCGTAGTGGTGACCTTTGCCATCTGCTGGCTGCCATACCATGTATATTTCCTCGTTACAGGGTTGAACAAGCAGCTGGTTAGATGGAAGTTTATTCAGCAGATCTATTTGTCAGTCATGTGGCTTGCCATGAGCTCCACCATGTACAACCCCATTATTTACTGCTGCCTTAACAGCAGGTAAGACTCAACTTATGCCGAGTTCACACTGCACGATTTTCAAACTCGTCGGATCGCCGTTGTTTTCACACTGCGTGACTATCTGGGGTAGCATTCAGTTGCTGCTGTGTTCACACTGCAGGATGGATCGGCCACAGGGGGTTTCACATTGCATGACTTCACAATAGGAAGAATCGCCGACAGCTCTGTCTGGTGCAGGGTTGCCAGGTTTTCGCTACAAAACCCGCCCAATTACTACTCAAAACTAGCCTGAAAATAGCCCAATTGCTTTCGAGGGGGTCCCCCAGTAAAAATCGCATTCGGGGGTAAAATACACATTTTTTTGGCGGGGTTCTCCTGGTACAATTCACATTCCAGGGCCTAAATATCACGTTATCGGGGTCGCTTCAACCTGCTGACATAAAAACAACTGGCGGCAATCGCGGATTTGGCAACACTGGTCCGCAAACTACGTTTCATATAACTCCTCCCCGAACTTCCCGCTGCCCTGTATCTTGGTCTCTCATTGGCTGTAGGTCATCGCCGATGTGTTTTTCAGTCAGAACTCATTGCACACAGCTTGATTTAGCATGCCAAATATTTCATGGGCGTAGGCGACGTGTCGGCGATTCCCTCAGATAACGTCTTTGATAATTCACACTGCGTGATTGTCACTCGCGTGAACGAGCACCGATTTGCCTCCGATGTCGGGCATTTGTCGGCGATTTCGCAAAACCTGTAGGCAAGTGAAAATTCGGGCTAAAATCGTGCAGTGTGAACTCGCATTAATGTTTTTTAGCTTCTTGCAGCATAAGCACCTCATTTTTTCCCTGCAAAAAATAGACTTTAACCAGCTGGTTAGCCGGTCTTAGATGGTTTAACCTGGTCTCTGAGTTTAGCCAAGCTTCTGTTTACCTGGTTTAGCTGGTCTCCCAGCCTGACCAGCTAAAAAGTGCCCAAAATCACTCCCAAACCAGCCAGCAGACCATCCAAACCAGACTGGGGGACCAGCTAAGGATTATGCAGTTTTTTTTTCAGCACGATTGGGTCAAATTACAAGATGAGCACGCTCTTCTCGTGAAGCGGTCTGAGAAACTCTATTCTCAACTGACTTTGAATGGAGTTTGATGTTAGAATTTTGCTAATCTAAGAATGTAATACTCTAAACATTTTAAAAGCGCACAGAAATATTGTGTAAAACTGACATTTTAATGAGATTGAGCTATGTTTTTTTAATTTTTTTTATCAATATCACAATCCATTCTGGAATTGCCTCATCCACAAAGGATACATGCATTTCTGCCTTAGATTTTGGTTACATTTTAGAAGACAGCATAATTTAGGCTTTATGTGCGGTCAAATTAGTGACATTTTGTGGGGGAGAAAGATCCATTGTCAATAATTTAGGAAGTATTCAGCACAGCTCACAAAGAAGTCACTCTCAAACCAAGCTGCTTTCTGTTGGTTAAGTGGCAACCAACTTGAAACTGTTGCGAAATTGGAAATCATTCGCATTCACACAAAATTCCAGATTGCTTTTGTGAATTCCTTTTGGAATGACTGGATTTTGCCCCAAAAAAACAAAAACAAAAACTCATCTTTAGAATGCATATAATTCCTGAAAATGCTAGCTTCACCAGCTTTTTTGATATTAACTCATGGTTATTAAGAACAGCTCCAATTGGCTGAAATTGAGTTTAGAGTCATTACTTCCCACCAGCAGTCTCACCTGGTCTGTGGGCCTTGGGTACGGCCATGTTTATCACCCTGCAGACGTCCTGGGGTTTGGGTGGTGAGGCAGTGAACCTGCAGATGCCTGATTCTGACGGTGTACTGGAGGTCAGACTGTCCGTGTAATCGTTGGTGCCTGCGGTCATCATTTGTCGGCGATTTTGCAAAACCTGTCGGCGAGTGAAAAATCGGGCTAAAATCGTGCAGTGTGAACTCGGCATTAGAGCATGCCACAGAGATTTATGACACAGATGCATTTTGTCATAGCAACATGAGTGTTTTTCCCTCTGGTTGTTGCATGAATAGGTAATGGCCACACTTATGATGCTTCTTCTTACTCATAAATCAATGATTGAAATCAAAGTGTTATTAATAATCAGTCCAAGTGAAGGACAGGGACAGGAAACAGGCTTAAGCTGACTCAGTATGAATTTCCTTTTTTAACAATAATCTCAACATTTTGAATTCTGAAAACACAGAAAAATGTGGACTAAGGTCCAAATGTAGACCCAAGATTGGTTCCACATGGTCCATAATTTCCCATAGAACACTTTTCACACCGTGAACTGTTTTCTCTTTATTCTGCAAAGATATAACATGAAGAGGTGCATTAACTACATTTACATAAACTTACTAATGGGAGAGTTTACTCCAAAAATGACAATTCTATCTTTATTTACTCATCTTATCATCAAAAGAAAGAAAAGAAGATGGTTATAAAGGTAAGGGGTTAATGAATAATGGAAGAAAAAAAAAAAGTTTTGGGGTGAACTATTTCAATGCAGCGTAAACAAATCTTCATTCTCCCTGTGCATAGCCAACAGAAAATAAGACATGCAGACGTGAATGTTATGACAATAGCACAGGGACTATTAGAAAGCCCTTCAGAGTCAATGATTTTGTCCAAGGTTTTAATTAAAGGAATGTTCCAGGTTCAATACCAGTTAAGCTCTATCGACTTCATCTTTGGTTTGTCGTCGATCACCACAGAAGAAAATTCCGACATCCTTTAGTTTGTTAAAAACTAGAAGAAGCCATGTTTACAGCACACTTACAATGAAAGTCTATCACGTGAATGCTTTGATTAAAATGTTCACTGTTAAAAAAGCAAAGAAACAAAACATTGTAAACGAGATTAGTGTGATTAAAAATGTATATGTTTATATCCAGCTTTCAACTCCAATCATGACCATTTAAAGCCAGTAAACCTGATAACCAGAGAAGCACTGTAAAGGAAAAAATCCTCAAGTATTACACTGGTAACAATTAGATTAAAGATTTAACAATAAGACCAATAAGATTTACGATTGAAGACAGTAAGTCTGCCCACTTGAACATAAACAGTGAAATGCACATCCCCCCCCAAATCATTGGCATGAAATGTCTATCTCAGGTTTGTTAAAAGCTTACTGTACCTTAGTATGAGAGCTATATAGAATATAGTCTGTTATGTGGCTCTGCATAAAATGTAGCTAATGACCTTTATACAGCTCTGCATTTTTTTTAAACTTTTTTTTGAGCACTCAACCAGTTGTAACCTGGCAACCGTTGCTATCCACCATTAACTCGATCAGGCTGGGACAGCCATAGAATTGACTTTATGTAAATGCACCACAGATGAAATAAATGGCTAAAATGCAAGACCGGATGATAAATAATCCACATCTAATTTCTTAAGGGCTCATTTGGCTTAGTTTGAATTGACACCAGTACCTGGGCATGACAATTTGCAACCATACGCTATTCAATAACCAGAAAATCATTATCAAAGAGTTGAATACAATGAAAAAAAAAAAACAGCTGCTGTTTAATGTACCTGGCAGTTTTTGATTATTAAAAGTACATAGACTTGTTATGTTGGCAGTAGCCTCTGACATCTAACCTGTGATATTGGTTTTGTTTTTGTCCTGTGCAGTCACTTGGACTTGACAGATTGATTGTGTTTAATAGCTTTTGGCCATTTGCAAATATTTTTTTCCATTCTCATTCTAATCAAAGCCTGTTTCCACCTCAGAGTAAAAAAAAGATAATGGTAAAACAAAGTTATAAATAAGTGAGAAATTTGTAGTTGCAATCTACATGAAATTGCAATCACAAGTGAAAGATATCAGATCATGCATAAATGTACAAATAATATTGCGTTTTTCCCCATAGATGTGTCCAGTTATTCATCTGGTTTTGTATATGTTCTTGTCTGTGTTCAGGTTTCGGGCTGGCTTTAAACGTGTTTTCCGCTGGTGCCCTTTTGTGCGGGTGTCAGACTATGACGAGCTTGAGCTGCGGGCCATGCAGCATAAAGTAGCGCGCCAGAGCAGCATGTACACACTCTCACGAATAGAGACCACCGTCGTAACCGTGTGTGACCCCTCAGAGCCAACCGGCCACCCAGGCCGGAAGAGCCTTCACAACCACCAGCACAACGGCTGCTCCAACCCAACCAAGAGCAAAGAAGTAACGTATATGCAGAGCGACTTGAAGGAGGAATTCTGCTGAGATAGACCTTTAATGTAAGATTCATACCGAAGTATCAAGCACAGCCATTTTAATGACTCCTCATTCTGTAAATTGGAAGGGAGTGATGAAGTCAAAGGTAGACTGTTTATTTTTGTCATATCATTAATTGAATATGATAATATATAACACATAAACAACACCCTGATACAGTCATTTAAAAAAAAAATGTGTTTTATGGAGCATGTCTAGTGCACTTTGCTTCCAAAAAATTTGAGTCACCCCCAGCTCTCATCATCCCAAAGACCAATGTTATACAACATCTGAGGAGCACTTAGTCTGTAGCAGAAATCGTAGATAGCAGCTGCCCTTTCATGCCAATCAGGTGCTGTTCTCTTTCATCATATGGTTAGCAAGGTTAGCATGCTACCTGAATGCCAAAGTTTTGATTTCTCCCGGGAGCTGAATGCTCAGTTCTTGTTAAAATATCGAATGTTTGAAAAGGTTCAGACTGATCCTACATCCCGAGCTAGTAAATGAATAGGTGCGTTGCCAGCACACGAGCATGTCGTGTAGTGAATTTTGTTAGCTTCATATTCGCTCATTAATCTAAAACATCTTATGTAATTGATGAGATGGTAAACCAATTGTACATCATCTTAATAGCATAGCAAAGATCAATTTTGAAATTTGACCTTGTTGTAGACAGAGTTGATGTTTGGAATAGCATACCCGCATATTAATGCTCCTGCAGTATATATGCAGATTTTCTGTTTGCATGGAATATCTGGATGACTTGCTTTTTTGGCAGAGAGTGCTGAGTTGGATATTGTATTCCAAAAAGCAATGCACATGACTTTTCATTTCATACTTTCATTTCCAATATTGATGAAAGAACCAGCAGTTTTTTTTGTCGTCGTTGTTGTTGTTACATTGTTACATCAGTCTGCTGATCAAAATTTTCTTTGTTTCTGTGTTAACTAGACGCTATATGCTGAGTTAAACATTCACAGAGCAAGGTCTTGTTAAAATAATGTAGCACACTTCTGTTTGAAGTGTTTGCATAATGTGTACTGTTGCAGATACTATTTTTAAAATATAGCATGCAGCATACAGTGTTGTGCATTCAATTTGGCCAGAAATACAGTAAAAATAAATATTATACAGTTTAAAATAACAGATTTCTATTTCAATTTATTTAAAAAAATGATTTGTTCCTGTGATGGCAAATCACAGATTTTCAGCAGTCATCACTCTAGTCGTCAGTGTCACATGACCCTTCAGAATTCATGTGCTCTTTTGGTGCTCAAGTAACATTTCTTATTATTATCACAATTAAAAATGGTTGTGCTGCTTAATATTTTGTAGAAACTATGATACATTTTTGACAGGATTCTTTGAATACTTCAAAAAGAACAGTATTTAATTGAAATATAAATCTTTTGTACCATTATAGATGTCTTACTCTCACTTGATAATGCCTCCTTGCTGAATTAATGTATTAATTTCATTAAAAAAAATATTACTGACATGAAACTTTTGAATGGTAATGTACACAATATATTTTAATTTTACCTTTGCAAATAGAATGCTGGCTGGCACATAAATGAAATTAAACGGACTCTTATTTAGAATTAACTAATACAATGCAAAACAACAACAAAAAAGCTAATTGTATATTATCCATTGACAAGACTGTAAACCTTCTGTTAATCGTCTAAGACCAACTGACTAGTATGAAATATGCTGGTGTATTCCATCCAGAACACAGCCAGGGTGTAAGATGACTATGGCTTCGAATGCACTAAGTATAAACATAGATGTCTATTGGTACAATATGGGTAATATGACAAACCTGTCATCATACTTCTGTTTTCCCAATGCAAAAACAGCATTTTCAAATGTATCCACTTGGGAGAGTGTCTTCAAAAAGATTGTTTTAGCTGGAAAAAAATGGCATCTCAGTGTAGATGGAAGGCCAAACGTAGAGAAAGACACAACTTCAAATGTATCTGGATCAGTATAGATGTAGTCTGTGTTTTTCTTGATGTTTTTTTTTTTTCCGCAAAGAAAAATAAATGCTATTTTTATTTGACCTGTATCAGGTAAATCACTGAGACTGAAACTGGTGTGATTTATCTGGTCTGTTTGATTTCATTGCCATTGCATCATTATTCTGAATGGAATTCAGCAACTGCCAGCCATATTCTAGGAGCAATGCTGGTGTAACTACTTGCTTATCTGCCAACTCAGTGACACTTTGGCACAGACTATAACTGAATGCTATAGTGATGATTATAGTGTATAGCTTCTCATTGACCTTACGATCACACAGTTACAAAACAACTCCTCATTGTTTTCTAATCATTTACCTCCCTGTCTTTTCAGTTCTATTGTTCATTCTACCCTTTACTTCTTATTTTTCCAATTTCTTTCCGAACTCTTCCAGGAAAGCTGGTGTTTCGTTTGTACTGTTCAATGAAGCTTCCAGCTGAGCAGTAGTGAGGGATCTGTTTCTCAATCTAGAGACTGTGATGTATGTGTCCTCTTGTTGTTGATCATTGGGCCGTCCACATTCTGGCCTGTTTAGATCTAGTTTGCTTTCTTCTTTAAAGACAGTAGTCATGGGAGAGCCTTAATCTCGCGAAAGAACAGACTTATGAGTTTCTAGGAAAAAAAGATATCCGTGTCTGGCCATTTCTAAAACAAAATATGGCAAATATACTTCAGAAACCGAAAAAAAGACTACTAAGTATTATGTTTTCCACACTAAATTGCGATAATCATAAGGTTTCTTGAGTACATTACAATGGTTTACAATGATAATGGCTGATAGACGTGAGGCTTTGCATGTATCAGAAGCAAAAATTTGATTTAGTAAATATAAAGAAATATAGAAGTATAAAAGTAAATATATAAACAGTTATAATATTTTAATAATCATAATAATTTATTATAGCTTTTGTCATAACACTTTTTTTGTAGTCTAAAATAAATAAATCATCAGTTTAAAGAAAAGGTTTTTCTTAAAATGGAGGAAAGAATTCATACCTGGAAGGACTCTTACCTTGCTCAACTTCAGAGTGATGCAAGTGCCCCATTTAAGGGAAGTCGTGGGAAGTCGTGGCCTAATGGTTAGAGAGTCGGACTCGTAACCCAAAGGTTGCGGGTTCGAGTCTCATACCGGCAGGGATTGTAGGTGGGGGGAGTGAATGTACAGCGCGCTCTCCCACCTTCAATACCACGACTGAGGTGCCCTTGAGCAAGGCACCGAACCCCCAACTGCTCCCCGGGCACCCCCAACTGCTCCCTGGGCGCCGCAGCATAAATGGCTGCCCACTGCTGTGTGTGTGTGTTCACTGCTGTGTGTGTGCACTTTGGATGGGATAAATGCAGAGCACTAATTCTGAGTATGGGTCACCATACTTGGCCACATGTCACGTCACTTTAAATTTCTCTCTTATCTTGTCCTTGGGTTGTCTTTCAGGGTTTGTACTTAAGTCTCATGATATGCTCCAAGTCTATGCTCTTGCTTTGTGTCTTTATTTTAAGCTGTGTTACGGGAATCTACTCTGCAGGGCTCATATATTTAAACGAGTTAGTGTTCCCCCAAAAATGAAAATTCCTTCATCATTTACTCACCCTCATGTCATTCCAGACCTGTATGGATGTCTTTCTTCTGAGGAACACAAAAGAAGATATGTTCACACAAACACAAAATAAAGAATGTTGGTAACTGAGACATTTCTCAAAATATCTATTTTTGTGTTTCACAGAAATAGGAACGTTTGCAACATTAGGGTGAGTAAATGATCCCCATAGGCTTGAGGTTTATTATTATAGATTTGCATAGATCACACTCCCAGTGGATGTTTTTCCAGCAGAGTATAAATTATTTTCCTCGGTTATCTTCATTTTACCCATTTAGAAGCAATTATGCAGTAATCCATCTCTAATATACACAAAACAAGATATATAGCTGGCTTAACCTTAGGCAATAATTGGTTAAGCCTGAGGAGTGCTGGCCAAACTTGACTCTTAAGTTGTTCCTTGGAAAACATGTCTGGAGGCCTTGGTATGCTCACCCTCACTGCACCACCAATTGCAAGTTTAATGGATTTTTTCTAGGTGAGGAAAGCCAGCTGTGGCCACTAAGATAAAAACAGTTTGTGCTCACTCTTAGTGCATATGTGTGCACCCAAACATGTATGCATAAATGCATGCATACAGCATATATTCATCATAATATAGTGATTTAAAAAAATAATTATTTTATTTTATTTTTTAAAATATGTTTGTGTTTTTATTGTGCATTTTTCAGACACTTTATTGTGTCCTTATCATGGTAAAACATAGGTTAGATTAATGTGGGCATAATTAAAGGATGCCAGCTTTTAAGGTGAAAACTACTAAAATGTATTATTATTATTATTATTATTATTATTATTTACAGGAAAAAGAATGTGAATCCATGTAAATATCCTTGATAACACCTAAAATTAAGAATTGATTAAAAATTGTACAAAATTATCTTTATAAGCCTTGATGTTCATATATAATACTGTTTAAAAGTTTGTGGTCAGTAAGATTTTTTAAATATAATTGATATACTAAAATAATACTTTTATTCATCAAGGATCAATTAATTTGATAAAAAGTGGCAGTGTTACAAAATATTTAAATAATAAATAAATGTTTCACAGTTGTGCTGCTTAATAAATTTGTGGAAACTTTTTATATTTTAATATTTGAGCACCAAATCAGCATATTAAAATAATTTCTGAAGGATCATGTGACACTAAAGACTGGAGTAATGGCTGCTGAAAATTCAGCTTTGCCATCACAGGAATAAATTATACTTAAAAAATTTTTTAAATATTATTTTACAATTTTATTGTTTTTACTGTATATTTAATAAAATAAATGCTGCCTTTGTGAACATAAAAAAGAAAAAAAACTACCAACCCCAAACTTTTAAATGGAAGTGTACATTTCACTTTATAAATATTTAAAGAATCATCAATTTAATGATTAATCAAGCTTTTACCTTTATGAACATGGTCTAAATAGCCCATGAACAAATATAGGTTAACGAATCTCACACAGACAAAGCAACAGTATCAAAGAACATCAACTTTGTCCTTTGATGTTGTTTGAACAAAGCATTTCTGGCATTTTGTGGCCTGGTTTCTTGTCTCATATCAGCTCTTTCAAACACTTGCATTGTTCTGTGTTGTTTAAGTGGCTTTCCTAGAATCTTTTGAACCTTTTTTCTTGCATAGTTTCTTTGTTTCAGTGTTAATTTTGTTGATGTTCAACATCTTACATATCAGTAAGCTTTAATTTGTGCATAGCTGCACTGCTGTTTTGGACAAGCCTATAACTGATTTTCTTATTATAGGCCAATGCACCTGCCTAGTGAACATGCTGAGACCAGTTGAAAGTATTAACAATGAATGTAGAATATGTCACTGTCATGTTTTGACAGTGTTGCACATTCTTAGTATATAGTACAGACAATGAATGAATGATCACACCATTATCAACTCCCATCTGTCTGAGAGAAGACTTGTGAATGTATACATGTCAAAGCATTGGAGCATGTCCTTCTTGCCTTATCACTGTGTTACTGAAGTTTGTGTATGTTTTTAAGTTAAAAAGGCCCCATATATCCTTAATGGAATGCATTCAGCAACTGTACAGTATGTCATAGTTTGTCATGTATTTTGTTGATTCCAGTGTATATAGTATAAAGAGACATACAGTCATGTGAAAAAGAAAAAACACCCTGTTGAATTCCATGGTTTTCCATATCAGGACATAATAAAAAAAAAATCTAGTCCTAGGCAGGGCTTAAAATTTGGAAAATAAAAACTCAGATGAATAAAAACACATGACATATCATACCGGGTCACTATTTATTTAGCAAAAATAAATCCAATATGGAAAAGCCATGTGTGACAAATTCAGGACACCCTATGATTCAGTTGTTTGTAGATCCACTTTTAGCAGCAATAACTTGAACTAATCATTTTCTGTATGACTTTATCAGTCTCCCACATCATTCTGGAGGAGTTTTGGCCCACTCTTCTTTACAACGTTGCTCCAGTTTATTGAGGTTTGTTGGCATTTTTTATGCATAGCTTTCCCCAGCATTTCAGTCAGGATGAGGTCTGGACTTTGACGGGACTGCTGCAACACCTCGCTTCTTTTCTTTTTCCAGCCGTTCTGTTGTAGATTTGCTGGTGTGCTTGGGATCATTGTCCTGTTGCATACCCAATCTTGGCCAAGCTTTAGCTGTCAGGGATGGCCTCACATTTGACTCTGGAATACTTTGGTATACAGAGGAGTTCATGGTTGATTCAATGACTGTGAGGTGCCCAGGCCCTGTGGCTACAAGACAAGACCAAAATCATCAGCCCTCCACCAGCATGTATGTCTTTTGGTATGAGGTGTTTGTGCTGATATGCTCTTTTGGCTTTCACCAAACGAGGCGCTGTGCATTATGGCCAAACATCTCCACTTTGGTCTCATCTGTTCAAAGGACATTGTTCTAGAAGTCTTATTGTTCTTATGGCCTTTGTCTACCACTTGTCTGGTCTTTTTCTGTCACAAACTTTGTAATTGTACTGTCACAAACTTTATCATTTAACATGTTAACTGAGGCCTGTAGAGTCTGAGGTGTAGTTCTTGGGTTGTCTGCAATTTAATTGGGCGAATTTCCTGGGACGTCCACTCCTGGGAAGATTGGTGTCTGTCTTGAATGTCTTCCACTTGTGAATAATCTTCCTCACTGTGGAATGATGGACTTCAAATTGTTTGGAAATGGCCATATTACCCTTCCCGGATTGATGGCAGCAACAATTGCTTCTGTAAGATCATTGCTGATGTCTTTCCTCTTTAGCATTGTGTTAACACACACCTGAAGGCTCCAGACCAGCAAAACCTCTGCTTTTATAGAGCTGCTCACGCTTGCTGATGGTCATCAGATAATCAAAGGTATTTGATTAGCAGTGCCTGACTGTTACTTAACCTCTTAATTCCCATGTTAACAGTAAGGGTGTCCTTAGTTTGTCACACATGGCTTTTCCATTTTGGCCTAGTTTTTGTTAAATAAATAATGACAGAGTGTGATATGTCATGTGTTGCTTTTTGTCTGAGGTTTAATTGTCCAAATTGTAAGACATGCCAAGGACCACATTATTTTTTATTATGTCCTGATACGGAAAACCATGGAATTCAATAGGGTGCCCTTTCTTTTTCACATTTCACATTTGAAATGTGAATTTGAAATGTTTAATTGTGTTTGAGGTCTGAGGCTCTATAGATTTATGTGAGCCATTCCTATTACAATTTAACACAAGGACATTTGATTTACTGTGTATCCTGTAGTTATGACACTCTGTACTTGTGGATGTTTGTGCAGGTTCTTACATGTATTATCTAACACAGTATTATTATATTTAATTAGATAAGCTTTGAGAATTTACATTTAAATAAAAAATGAGTGTATAATAATCAGTCATATAACTGTAACTATAAGCTCAAATATTAGTATGCTTTATTGATAGCTTGTGACAAATGAGTATTTTTATCTGAATGTTTCAGCTGTGGTTTACTTTTTAAAACAAGCAAACTTGCTATTTTCCCAGGCTAAATGACTATACTGGTTTACAAGCATTCTCATTTTTAAAAGAATAGTTCACCCAAAAATGAACATTTGCTGAAAATGCACTCACCCTCAGGCCATCCAATAAGTAGATGAGTTTGTTTCTTCATCTAAACAGATTTGGAGAAATTTACATGACTTGCTCAGCAATGGATCCTCTGCAGTGAATGAGAATCCAAACGGCTGATAAAAACATCCCAGTAATCCACAAGTAATCCACATGACTCCAGTCCATCAATTTAAATCTTTTGAATTGAAAAACGTCTCAGGTTACTTATGTAACCATGGTTCCCTGAGTAGGGAACGAGACACTGCGTCCTCTAGGGGTCGCTATGGGGAACGCCTCGTTGTGACCCGTGTCTGAAGCATACATTGAAAAACACCAACAACACGTTGGCCGGCGACAGCCCATGACGTCACTACCGGTGCGACTATAGTATAAATAAGCGCCGGGAGCTACACATCATTCACTTCTTCGTCTGAAGCTTGCGTCCGCAGCATGGCAAGAAACCTAAGCCTTCTGTGCCCGTCTCTGATCCTCAGTCCGAGATGGACCAGGACCCCTATGTTGTTCAGGCTCAGACCTGGACCGTCGTGGAATGAAGGATTTAAAGGCTGCTGAGCGCGCCTTCGACCTCCCTGAACTTCTCGACCACCGTCTCAACGGAGGTACCAAAAAGTTCAGAAGGCGAAACCGGAGCATCGA
>NW_015624871.1:565762-592102 GCF_001515625.1 Sinocyclocheilus rhinocerous
GTCGCTAGTGCTCGCCATAGTAGGAAAGAAAAAGCTCTTACTTTGCTTTTTGGAATGCACGCTTCAAACAGACCGGTCAGTGAAGACGAAGAAGAGAATGATGTGTGCTCCCGGCGCCTATTTATACTATAGTCGCACCGGTAGTGACGTCATGGGCTGTCGCCAGCCAACGTGTTGTTGGTGTTTTTCAATGTATGCTTCAGACACGGGTCACGACGAGGCGTTCCCCATAGCGACCCCTAGAGGACGCAGTTCGAAGTTCCCTTGAAAGGGAACTGCATATTTGTACTAAACAAATCCATCATTAAAGCATTTTAACTTTAAACCATTGGCTAAAATACGAGTCCATTATTCATAATAATGCTTTCTCCAGTGAAAAGTCCATCCCCTGTTGTCCTCTCACATCAAAATCCACTGACATATTTGTTTAGATCTGTTTTGGACTGTTTGCTTAATCATTGCACAGTTCTCTCTGGATTCAGACAAGACGGCTTTTTCACTAGAGAAAGCAATATTATGGATAGAGAACTCGAATTTTAGCCGGAAGCAACAGTGTGAAGTAAAAAATATCTTGATAGATTTACCTATTACATACATGCAGCATTTTACTTCACAAGTTAATTGATGGACTGGAGTCGTGTGGATTATTGTGATGCTTTTGTCAGCTGTTTGGACTCTCATTCTGACGGCACCCATTCACTGCAGAGGATCCATTGGTGAGCAAGTGATGTAATGCTAAATTTCTCCAAATCTGTTCCAAAGAAGAAACAAACTCCTCTACGTCTTTGATGGCCTGAGGGTGAGAAGCAAATTTTCATTTCTGGGTGAACTATTCCTTTGAGGAAGGATAAAAACTGTGGGATAAAGCTTCCTGTTATGTTGGACATGTTTTTACAAATGACTAGCTTTTTTGATAATGGTGTTGTCTGATCTTGCACATGATAGAGCGGTTGTTAATTAATGTAATGTTTACTGTGATTCTTAACTGTGTGTTTTTAGTTTAATGTGTTTGGTTGAAAAGCTCTGTACTGCCAATGTTTTTGTTAGATATTCTGACTCTAGTGCAAGTATTGTAATTGGCAAACTGTGATTGATGAAAATAAATGTGTTCAAAGGCTTTTAAAATGACAAATGTGAGATTCCAGTCCTCATCGATTTGACAGCTCTATGGAAACACTATTTTGAAAAGAAATAATTTCTTCTGATGTTACTCAAATTGAAATAACTAAACTAAAATCCCCTCTGGACTCAGGTGTTTATGATTTGTGTTGTAGCAGATGGGGAGGTGTAGTTTCTGAACCACTGATCTACACTCATCTTGAGGCACTCGGAGGACTAGATGGAGTACTTTAAGAATAGTTCAGCAGCATCAGTCATGTGTGCACAGGATTTTTATTAAATCCGGTGTAACTCAAATGAGACTAATCCCTAACTCCTCTGATAACACTTGAGGTGTATCTCTTTTCCCACTCTGAGATATTCCCTGCTGGCTGGCTCTATTTGCAATGGAATGTTCCCACACTAACATTATGTGAGTTTACCAGTGCTCACCAAATAGTGAGCTTAAAACATCTTCAAGCCAACATGATTTGACAAACATGAGGGACAAATAAAGTAAAGATTGATTTAACACAGTGAACTGTCACGAATTGCAAGAATAAGAATGTGTATGTATTGGTTACTGGTTAATCTGTGACGCTGAACTTCAGATGGTCAGGGAAATGGTGAAGGGATAAACCACAGCACTTTTCCATTTCTATCATATATCTCTGTATGAGAGAACAAATCACCTACTGATAAAAAGGTAAAAACGGAAGAGCTAGTAAAGCGCAGATAAAATGGAAATGCCCTGTGCAGCACAGCATAGTTCAAAGCCCTCTAAAATGAGCTAAATGAGCTGGCAGGATTTAATTGCACTCAGTTGAACCCTGACCACTTTATATCATATTCTTATTTGCTGATAAATGTACTGTATAGTGCTTTCTAAGTTTCTGAGAGGCAGAACCAGGAGCTAATGATTCATTACAGGTGTCTTGACCTGAATTTGACTTACAAATTACTCAAAAGAAAGGGAACTTTACACTTTGAAGAAGGATTTGTCAGGCAACCTAAACTGTGCTTCATGTGGTGGTAACATCAAAACCGTTTTATTCTACACTGGTTTTCTGTCAAAAAATAATGTCTTTTTTTCACTAACAAGACATTTTAAGACTTTATATAGATCCTTAGTTGAAAGTGTTTTCAGTTCTCCATTTGCTTTCTGTAAAACAGGTGATTGCGACGAGAACAATGTCTATTCATTTTATAATTGTGTACACAATTGTTTTGGTGTGATTTGGCATTTCTTGTTAAAAGGAATACAAACAATGAATATGGTAATGATGTTGAATTTAAAATATGGTATAATATAAATGTAGGCTATTCATTATATATGGAAAAGACTTAGTCCACAAATAGAAATGGGAATAAAAAAAGTACTTTATTGTCACTGTTTAGTCCAAGGAAGGTAAAAAAGATTCCAAAAAGGGTTCACATAATTAAAAGGTATTTATTAAAACAAAACCAGATAATCCACAGATGAGAAGCCAAACGAAACCGCGTGTACAACACAACAATACCCAACAAAGGAACAGAACAAGCTGAGGGACTTAAATACACAAGATGATGAACAGAATACAAACAGGTGTGATCTATTTAATCAAAACCCATGGTGACTAATTAGGGAAAAGAGAGCAAAGGAAATAGGAAATGAAGCGAAACAAACTAAGAGTCCATGAAAATGAAACTAAAACAGAGGATAAATGTGGCAGAAATAGGTCACCACCTTAATACTTTAACGGAAACAACAGATAACAAATTACTGTTACTTCATTTACAATGCACAACATGTAGCCTTTAATTATATCTTTATTGTTTAATGTTGCAATAAAAATTTAAACACTGTACACACAAGCGCTCACAAAACACATTTGCTGCTGTGCTACAGTTGTAAAAAGAAGACACTACAGTCGTACAGTCGCAAAGCAGTTTGTCGCCAACAATGTCTGCATGTTTGCGCATCTGCATGGAATTGATAACACCGACAGTTGGCAAAGGCAGGCATACCAAGGTAAATTGCATGATACCATACTTATAGTATATGCCAGATTTACAGTTTGCTGAAGAAATTACTTATTTCAGTACAAACCAACAAAAGACAGTATCAGTCAATCGGATGACTCATCCACTCTTCTGACAAACACAGGACGATGATAATGGCTGGATGATGCTCATGTAATTCTAGGAAATGGGTAAAAAATTTATTTGCTGCAAGACACACGGTGCGTTCCAAACGGGATATATCGCCCTCCGAAGGGGTGTGGTCCTTTTTGGTAAGTATGCCTACTTGGTTTGCATTCACACTCACACATTTCACTGACAGAAATTTGCAGCAGCAAAGTGACCTGAAGTCATTCATTTTCATAGAGAATTTATCATTTCTGTATATATCTTGCTGATGATATGACACATTAGGTAGTTAAGCAACTGAGTAGATTCAGTTCAACATGTTTTGGGTAAACACCATAAACATGTCGAGTATTTGGGGGGAATTTTATTTTTTTTTGCAAGATTTTGTCTTAAATTAAATTAAAATAATTAAAGGCAAAAATAACAGTCATTAGCTTTACAAAAAAAAATAAAATAAATAAAATCTGCATAAAATCTGCCATTTGTTGCAATAATTTTCATTAAAAAAAGCACAGCACAAATTCAAAAAAGCAACAGGAACTGATGAGACATCAGCCACTCTATTTCCAACATCCGCATGCATGTTTGAAGAAAGCCACAGGATCCTAACACACAATCTGTCTGTTGCCTGCAGTTAAACATGGCAGGAGACTTATAATGATATGGAGCTGTTGATCTTGTGGAAGGCATTTGATGATTGTTCAGCATTTGTCCAAATAATATTATGTTGTTTTATGTATGAGATGATAACATTTCAGAAGGGATTCCAGAGGGATGGGAAGTCATAATTTTATAATTTCAATTTCACTTTAAACTATGTGGTGTTTTTTCAAGGCTCAGCTATTATTAACCGCATCCCTTTTGTCCCACCTTAAGCACTTATTTGGTCACTGTTATTGGTCCTGATGTCATAAACATATGTCCAATGGAGCCACAATAATTGGTCCTTTAGAAGTGATTGCTTGTTGACTGTCTTGTACCATTTTCATTAGATTGTTTCTGTCCAGACGTCTCAAAGAAGACATTGCTGAACTGGACCATTTGGCTTTTAATTTTCTTTTCAGAGAGATACAATCTCTGTGGAGCTTGTCCTTACAGCCCCTATAGAGAAACTAGGGGCCGAGCCACTTTTTCATCATGTTGATGTGGTGCTTCACCTTCATAGGGCATGATTTGGGTCCCACTCTCTCATAGTCCAACAAATCACAAAAATATATGCTTCTGGTAATAAATGCTGACCAGTGACATAACCCAGTCATTTCAGTTACATCCATGTAATGTTAAATTATGCGCCAAGGGGGGCTCGTGTTCACAAGCTTCTTTGAAAATGTCAAGGAGACCTCAATTCTAGCTTAAGGAAAGGGGTTCAAATGATGTGAAGTCAGTGAATGCCCAGAAGGGACGTTTGGAAATGGGGTTCCAGTCACCTCCCTGCTCATCAACCACCTGCTTCTGCATTCACTTTAGAGTGAGAATCAAATATAGTTCTACTCTGTAACCAGATGTTCCATTGTGCATGACTGCAACAGATGCCAGTGTAACCTAAAGCATTGTCTGTCACAGTGTCTGGTTGTGCTGCCCTGGACTGGCCACTTGAGGGCGCTCTCCTGTTTTTGTGTTATATGTTGTGAACTCCATTTCCCATAGTCCCTTGTCTGTCATTCTGTCTGATCATTAGCACCTGTTTATTATTTCCGATCATTATCACCTGTTAGTCATTTACTCATTATCCCAGCTATATATACCTTGCTCACTCTGTCTGTCATTGCTGCTATTTTGTATTTGTCATCTCGTGTCTGATTTGTCTATAGTTTACCGTGTTATCTGTTCCTTGCGTTTTGGATTACCTTTTGCCACGTTTTTGTTCTGTTTTGATTATTTTGTTACTTTCAATAAACTGTAACTGGATCTTACCTTGTCTCTCCTGGCATTCCGTGACATTGTCACAATGCAGCTGCAGCGTTTGCTGTAGTTTGTATGCATAATGCCTCTGCCACCAGTCCACCTGTTGTTTTGCACCTGTTATCTTGAGGGTGGAAAAACATATGAGTGATGGAGAACATATTGTCATGTTATCCTATGGAATGCCAATCCTGCCATTATAAATAAACGTTCAAAGAAATGTAAAAAAGCAAATATAAATATACAAAGAAAAGCAAAAATAAATTATAATTTTATTTCCTTGTGTATTTTTAAATTTTTTTTCCACATTAATTTATTTTTTCTTTTTATTTATACATTTATTTCCACTTATTTATTTTCACATGTATGTATTTACGTATCCATTTATTTGTTGATAGTGTGGGATGAATTATTTAGATGGGCAATATGGCCGAAATCTTATTTCAATTTCAAGTGGGGGGTGTTTAGGCTGGGAAGCGTGCAATCTGTGATGGCGTGCATTTGCTGAAGCTAATAATTTTATTTCGTCATTCGTGATTTATGATTTTTTATGAAAATTTAGTTTTATAGAATAGCTAGGGTATTCATTATGTTCGTATATTGCTTATGATGAAAATTCATTAGCCTAGCCTATTTGTTATGAAGTTTATTTAAAATTCTTCATAACACATTTTAAGAAGTTAAAAGTTAAGAACGAATGAAATTAGCCTGTAGGCTATAGATCTATAGGCTAATTTTCTTAACTTTTATTAGACTGCAGATCGGAAAAAAATCATTCTTGATAATCTTTAAAATGAGAGAAATCACGGACATAATTTAGGCTTCTTTCTGCGACTGCAGAAAAAACGAAACCATTTAATTTGCAGTGTTAACTTATGAATTAAATGAAAAACAAGAAATAAATCACAAGAACAATATTTTTTTCTTCTTGTAATCAAGAAAAAATATTTGACAACATTTCAAAATGAATGCTGAATGATATTTGACAGTGAACGCATCTCCACTGCATAGCCGCATACAATCGTTGTTGTCAGTCGCAAATATTAAACATGTTTTAGGCTATAATGCATGGCTTGTGTGTTTCACTAGTTCCGTTCCCATGGACACCTTTTGTTTGATCTAATTCTGGATATTTCCAGCCTAAAACGTGTGATTAATCAGCCGATTAATCCGTATCTAAAGCCTTGTCTACACCAAGAGAACCCATTACGGGAAGTGGCGCGAGGCGACAAATCTTCTACAGTAACTGATGCCTCCTTCTATCCCGAATCTTTGAAACATGCGTTGTATGCGTTGAAAGTAAAACCTAACAAACAGCGCGCATAAGAAAGTGATTGCAGGCTTTCGTGAGCTTCAGCAAATGCACGCGATCACAGATTGCACGCTTCCCAGCCAAAACACCCCCCACGTGAAACTGAAATAATAACCCGTGATATAAGATTTTGGCCATATTGCCCATCTAAATAATTCATCCCACACTATCAACAGGCGCATCATGTAGGCTTATACTTCTTGTACTTCGTTTGCTATTCCTGAGGTAAAACACGCCCTTCTCATTACCCTACGGACAAAGAAATGTAGAAATAAATAAATGTGAAAATAAATAAATGTAAAATAAATAAATGTAGAAATAAATAAATGTGGAAATACATAAATAAATAAATAAATAAATACGTAAATACATACATAAATGTGAAAATAAATAAAAGTGGAAATAAATAAATGCATAAATAAATAAAAGAAAAAATAAATGTGGGGAAAAAATACATAAGGAAATAAAATTATAAATAATTATTTATTTTTGCTTTTTTACTTTTCTTTGTATATTTATTTATATATGTATTTATTTATATTTGCTTTTTTACATTTCTTTGTACATTTACTTATTTATTTCTAATTATGGCAGGATTGGCATTCCATAACTATCTGTTGTGGAGCTGTTAAATAGTTGTTATATAGCTGTTTTAGACCCAATGTAAGCGTGGAAAATAGTTCAGCCTTCAATTTGATATCTTGGTCACACAAGAGAGTACTGCACTCTAAAAAATGCTGGGTTAAAAAGGGACAAACCCAGCCATTGGGTTGTTTTGAACTCAACCACTGGGTCAATACAACCCAACCGCTGGGTCAAAACAACCCAATGGCTGGGTTTGTCCCTTTTTAACCCAGCATTTTTTAGAGTGTGGCACTGCTAGTAGCCTAACTGAATGGTACATATTACCTTTTGAAAGGTAAAAAGGAAAACCTTTTGATATTATTACCTTTTTATTATCCCAGTGACAGCTACAGTATATACAGTTCTTTCTGTGAGTGTTTCATTGGTTTTTATTTATTTATTGACTTCATAATGTTTAATCCAAACAACAGACTTCTCTCTGGTGTCGTGTACCAGACTTCTCCAATCATTTAGTCCACTTAAACCCTGTCCCTCCACAATCAACTACAAGCTTGCATTAATTTGAGTGTAACACCCACATGTCACAATCCAATATACAACCAGTGGATAGAACTAAGTCCCCACCCTAGACTTTTTTCTTTTTTGATAACTCATTACTCTCAGTTGTAATTTACAAGAAGGAAAGATTTGACCCGACTTCCATTCTATTTGTATGTTGTCACACACTGCATTCATTTAAACATTCAAAAATCTACATTTTTAGTACTATGCATATAATAGTATATTGTAACTTAAATTATTTTCACTGCACACTTTTAATAATACAGGCTGAATAATATAAATAACACAAGTTTAATAATAAAATGTAACTGCATAAATATAATATAAAGGATTTGTAAAGAATTTATATGTTTCTAAAGCTGTGCTAACGTAAATACTTTTATATTTTAGATGCTGTCAGTTCTATATATTTTAGATGCTGGCAGTACATATTGTGCATTTCAATGTATATTCATTTCAATGTATATTCCGTGTGTGTGTGTGTGTAAAAATTGTATATAGCACCTTTAAATAACACTTTAAAGACAGATGAGGCCAGGATGTATTATTACTTTACATGATAGTTTGGTTGCTGTTGAATATAGCACCTGTTAGTGATGCATAGACATTTTCATATTTCACATTTACTGGCACTTCACTGTGTATTAACTGGCTTCAAAATATGAATTTTAATTCATTTTGAATAATGATTTTGAGTTATTTTTATTATTGAGTTTATTGTGGCATAACAATGTTGCGAAAGCGCTCTGTGTAGCCCATTTGGGGAATAAAATGCAAAAACAAAATTAAACCCCTTAAATAGTCACTTTAGCATCGCAGTGTGCTTGTTGTTACTATCTTTATTGCACTTGATTTGCTTTGATTTCCAGGAAGTGGATCAAGAGAATAGGCTGTTAAATTACCCCCGCCCCCGCCCCAACTATGACCACCACCAAAAAAAAAATCAATTAAGTACGATTTAAATAGCCTAATGTTCTAACTGGTGTTATCACCATTCTTCTCACATCTGCAGATAGGTCATTCTTAATATGTTTAATAACAATACTAATCAGATGAATGTGCTTCTCACTTGTGCAATCATGTCAATGAGCCATACTGGGATTCTGATTACAGCATCTTTTTGAAGGAATGGCTATCCTTTTGTTTCTATCTTAAATGCAGAAGGCAGTTCAATAAGATGGGGATTACTGTTGTAGAAAAGATACATCAGGTCTTTGTGTGTCTGTCAATTCATTCTTTTCTAACCAAGCTCTTCTCCAATTTTGCTGATGTTGATTAGATGATTGCAAGACAGAATAAGGGGGACGATATATTGACAACTCAGAAATATGAAGGGGAGAAATCAAAAACTCAATATGGTTTCTGTAGGAATGGATGTTAAAGGAATAGTTCACAAAAAAATGAAAATTCTGTCCTCATTTGTTTTCCCTCGTATATATTTTTTTCAAACCTGCATGACTTTGTCTTCTGCAAAATGTTTAATGTGTCAATGTTTTCCATCATTGAAAAAAAAAAAAAAACTTTATTTGTGTTCCAAAGAAGAAGAAAAAGTCATGTTTGGAACTGACTGTGGTAAATGATGAAGGAAATGATGAAAGAATTTTCTTTTTGGGCAAACTATCCTTTTAAAAGGGCCAGTTGCCTTCTGCTACTCTAGGACAGGGTTCATCAAATCTTGCCCTGGAGGGCCAATGCACTGCTAGAGTTTAGCTCTAACCCTGATCAAACTCACCTACCTGTGGTTTTCTAATGATCCTGAAGATATTGTTTAGCATGTTCAGGTGTGTTTGATTAGGGTTAGAGCTACACTCGGCAGGAAAGTGAATCTTATGGGCCAGATTTGAGGATCCCTGCTCTAGGATGTGCATTATTGGCTTCTTTCACCATTCCATTAATTTCTGATGGATAAAATTATGTGCCGCAAAAATTCATGAGACAGATAGATGTCTGTTTTGATTTGTGTTAAATCCAAAAGCTTCATCTCAGATCTGCCTATACTGAAGAGAAAAGCATCTTTTTAAAACTTTTTCAAAAAGTGCTTTTGGGACCCCCTCAAGAAATCATCTTACACTATGAAATGTTTCAAGATAAAGTGTTGTCTCTAAACTGCAGCAGATAGCTGTGCTCTGCTTCCATCGCACGCTGCCTCCGGCTAACCAGGCATGCGGAGCCTCCACAGAATCTTTCTGTGAGCAGCCCTCCAGAAAGAAACAAAAAAAAAAAAAAAAAAAAAAAAAAAAAAAAAAAGAAAAAGAAAGTGGATTGAGAGATTGAAATTACAGAAAGAAGGATTGCTGGCAAAGGAGACGAGACCAGGTTGTTTAGCACTGGTCTTGGAATGGAATGGGTGAAATTTGATAATTCAAGAATGTCACACATGAGGCTCTATAGATACTGATAGATGCCATCTATAATGACAGTTTCTGATTCTGATTTTGTTTTTTTTAGTTATTTTGCCTCAGTGATGTCCCTTGGTGTGCAAATAAATAATAAATAATTCAGCAATGTTTCAGCAATTTTACTTTTACAAATTGTTTTCTGTATTTTTTATTAATTATGCTTTGCGTATTTTTAATTTATCAGCTGAGACTGATTTCAGCTGTACAATAGGTAAAACAAACCAAAGTTATTTGAAAAATAAATGTAATGAAAAGAATAAAATACAAAATGCTTTTTATTTAGCTATAGTTGCCAACATTTCTTATTTTCATTAATTTCTCATTTTAATTTAGTTTAACATGATTCATTTAATTTACTAAAAATAACTAATATAGACATATACCCCCTCCCCCCCAAAAAAACAACAACTACTAAAAATGACAAAAACACACAGCATACTAAAACTTTAATATTAAAATGAAAAAGATAAATACAAAATTAATACAATTATTTAAAATATTAATTAAAAACTCAATTGTACTAAAACACTGAACTAATTGTAGAACAAGCTAATTTTAACTCCATGTCCCTAGAAAAACAAACAAAAAATACTATTATGAAAACCTATGTATAATTACTCTATTAGAAATATTATACATTAATTCAAAAATTTAATTAAATACAGAGTTCTGGCATGAAACTCTAGATGGCGCAGTCCGATAGGTCTAGCTCAGTCTGACCTGGCGACATCATTGTCACATGGCAGCTGATTGGTTCTCTCCTGTATCGGTAGCCAATGAGCTTACTGCTCAATATTCAAATACCTGGCTTTTGTTTGATGTAGCAGTTGCAGCTTGCTTCAGAAACCCTCCACTTTCCCCAGCACCACCTGTATAGATCTGCTACGAGGTGATTCATGTATGTTATATGGGGGTTATTCATATGTGTTATATGTGCAGCAGCAGTATTTCTTACATGCTCACAGTAGCATGTTGTGGATGTATTGGCAGTAGCCAGTCTCTGTACTTGCTCTGCCGCAGCAGCAGCAGCAGCGTAGCAGATCTATTCTGCCAAAGACCAAATACATTAGCATTGTCATGTACATTACCATGCCAATCCCTCCGAGAGTTGTCATGACAGAAATAAATTAAATAAAAGTTAAATAAGTGTAATAATGACTACACAGTTTACAAAATGATAAAAGTGAGTGCAGTTTTAATTAAGCCAGCATTTAATAACATTTAATCACCTTTAATTCCATGTCTAAATACAACAGATGTTACTGAACATCGGCATACTGTAACTGAAGGTAGCTATGGCATGCTTAGTTTAAGAGGCTTTGACGATTTCACAAGATGAAATGAGCACGATGGTGCCTCTTAGTTCACTGGTCTTTTCAAATCAGGTGCATGTCATGATCAAGGGCCAGATATCTCTGAACAGAGTCCTCAGGGCATAAGACATGCTCAGATGTAACCTATTCTGTTTAAGTTTGCTAAGTCGAGCAAGAAATCAAACCTTGATTTGATACATAATGGAATGATACATTAGGAGTGAGGAATTCAAAGAGAGATGTGGAAGATTTTGTAATTGTATGTCACATACAATATTTAGTTTCTCAGTTTACATATGCCATATATTCGGTTCAGATACATGATTGTTACATCTGAGCAAAACATGGAATGGAAATTCTTGCTTGCTTATTTTACTTCTGATCACTGGAGAAGGAATCATGTAATGAAAATCACCATCAAAAAGTCCATGTAATGAAAATCACTTTTAAGCATGGATGGTTTTCCCATAAGGCAGGAAGCTCAATCTTCTGGACTAATCTCGTCATATTCACTGATACATAATGGAATGATACATTAGGAGTGAGGAATTCAAAGAGAGATGTGGAAGATTTTGTAATTGTATGTCACATACAATATTTAGTTTCTGAGTTTACATATGCCATATATTCGGTTCAGATACATGATTGTTCAAAACATGGAATGGAAATTCTTGCTTGCTTATTTTACTTCTGATCACTGGAGAAGGAATCATGTAATGAAAATCACCATCAAAAAGTCCATGTAATGAAAATCACTTTTAAGCATGGATGGTTTTCCCATAAGGCAGGAAGCTCAATCTTCTGGACTAATCTCGTCATATTCACTAGCTTCTGCTGTAGCAGAGCTCCAACCGCTTGGCACTGAATCTAGAATCTTCAAGTGAAATTTCTGATAATCAAGAATTCTTACATTAATTATTTTTCAGATTTTCTCTGGTTATTGGTTTCAGTGTCTGCCAAATAAATTGTAGGTACAAGCTGTTGGGTTGGTATCTGTTCTTCTGTGGTGGTGATTGAAATATTAATTTTGCAGATCCAAGGCTGCCCAAAAATGAAAAATAAGTAACTCCAAATCTTAGAGCTTAGAATAAACCTCTTCAAAGATTATATCATTTGTATATCATTTGAAACGGAGTACAGGCAAAAACGTGAAAATATATATATCATAACATTAAAGTAAATAACATTTCTGAACAGCTTTACAAATTCTTTCAAAATAAATCGTACACATCCATGCATGCTCTGTAGCTTCTCTCAGTAAATATTTTCTTTATTCCTATTCTATATTTTATATTCCATATTTGGTTATCTTGAGCAGAGACTTGCAGAAAGGTTTTGGTGAGCAGTGACTCATGGGGGAGGCGTATTTTTCAGGGCAGAATTTCGTACATTACAGTACCTTAAACACATGTCTGCTCCTGTTTGTGTTTGTAACATATTTCTTTCTTTTATTTTTTATGGAGATCTATGGAGGCTTTCATAAATATTCCAGAAATCAGAAAATGCATAATAGTTCAGTGTCTCACAATACTCAACAGTATTCAGTGCCTGTCAATTTTATCAGGTGGGAAAGGTTGGTTGTAGCAAGAACACATGAACAACAAATGGAAATAAAATTAGATTTGTAGAAATGACTAAAAAAAGAAGGGGAACTTGTTGAAATGTATATGAACGTGTGTGTGTGTGTGGGGTAGGTTTAGGTGTAGGGTTGGTGTAGGGCGATAGAAAATACAGTTTGTACAGTATAAAAACCATTACGCCTATGGAGAGTCCCTGTAAACCACAAATGAAAGTATGTGTGTGTGTGTGTGTGTATGTGTACATACATATATAATATTTATATATCTGTATGTGTCACACCCCCGTGGACTGTTGATTGTGGTTTCTCCCTCTGTGTCCTTATTTGGTTGTTCCTGTTCTCATGATCAGTTAATCACCTCATTGTGCTCACCTGTCTGCCCCTTGTCCTTATCATTACTTCTATTATTACAATTGTTAATGTAATTATTATTTATACTTTATTATCATCAATATAATTATTACTGCTGGTAGTAGGTAATAGGGGAAATATTATTAAACCCTTATGTATCGTTTTATTCATGTTTTGTAAAATACTAGAAAAGCAATTTACTTAGCATAAAAAAACGGAAATTTTGCTAAATACATAAATATGATCTTCATGGTATGGAACCTCACATTAAAAAAACAAATGTACTGATCAGTTTACATGGTGTTCGATTGTTGATGGAATCCATCTGAAGCGGTCTGAAGGTTCACTAATCGGACTGAATCATTCCAAGTGGCTCTGGAATTAATAACTCGCTCACTCATCGAACCAAGTAGGATGCCATAAGTGCCGACAAGTGAATGTCTTGAGTGTTTTAATCATGATACATTTTATGTGTATTGCAAGACATTTTTAAAGGAGGAATAGCTTTCCAAAAAAGTAGACCTTGGCAAAAGGTGGTCGAGACATGATCTCACTATGTCCCCTCTCTATACATGTGCTATGAGTGATTGGACTGCACAACAATCATTTCTAAGTGGACACGAGGATTTTATGAAAGGCGATGAGGTGTTATATAGAACAGCATTCACAAAGATGTTATTGTTCACCACTGTATTTAATTGTATCTATCTGCTTTAGAAACTGAAAAAGGGAATGATTACAAGTTATTTGAGTTATGAGTCGTGACCTTCACTCCCCTGTGATACAAATGCGTTTGAAATGACTGAGATGAAAGTGGTCTTGAATCTCATATATCTTGAAAAGCATCTGTTATTGGCCATTAGTGTTCTGACCTACCAGGCGGATCTCTGCAGTAATTCTGTTTCTCGGTCTGGTTCCTCTGCTAAAACACCAGCTGTGAATCGAACGCCTACAACATGCTTTTAAAGGCACCCTTATAGCCACATACAGCAGAACATACTCTGCTGTAAATGATCCTGTGCTGAATGTGGAATATATTGTTTCAATAGCAATAATTTTTCTGGTGAATAATGGAGAAGGGGAATGTTTTTCTTTGTGCGCATTTACATATTTAGATATATGTCACTGGGAATATAGGCAGCCAACATCGGAATGCATATTAGCATATAAATTTGGTCAATTCATATTCTGAAATTCTGGAATATAAATATACTAAAGTGAAGATTTATCAAATTATAATACGAATCTCTCTTTGAAGTTGAATAGTGATTTTTGGGGGTAAAATAGCAATTACTGGATTGAAATATTCAGTGTGAGTTGAGCAAAAAAAAAAAAAAAAAGTTAAATTACCGTGCTGGGGTGTTGAGCAAAAAAAAAAAAAAAGTTAAATTACCCTTCAGATTTTGCTGCTGGTCATTAACTGTATCACAATTAAGCATTTGACTGCATTTCAGTGATAGGCTGGTTGTAGTAATGGAGTAAAATTTTCTCAGTGTGACATCACAATATTTCTATAGAGCACAGTTGAGGATTTTTTTTTATTTTTATTTTTGTTTAATGGATGTGTTTCACACCTATGAAGAGAGAGGCATGATGTGCTATAATATCTATTGGTCAAATAAGAAAAAAAAAAATCCAAATCACAGAACAATAAAACATTAAAAACAATAAAAAAATGACTAAATAAAAACAGGGCACATGGTGCTTTTTTATGTAAGCCTCATCAATCATCTTCTTGATCAGATTTGCTCTCACTTTTAGCTATATAATTCAAGTTGTGTTGTTTCCAGTTACACTATGTGATTAGTATTTTTTAAAGGAGAATGTGTGCTAGATATGGGCTTTGCGTGACAGCAAGATTATCAGTGAATAATTACTTACATTTCAAAACAAAAGCTATTGAATGAATGGCTTCAGCAGACAAGAAATAAATATTAAATGACTTGAACACTTTATAGGTCCTTATACCATTTAGGGGTAGAAAGATGTACCTTTTAGCTTTTGTACTTTAGGGTATCAGTGACAGCTTTGTACCTTTTTTTCTGATAGTGTATAAACTGCTGTTGTCAGTGTTTCTACTTTTATATTTCATAGAAAAAAGTAACAGCATATGGGTTTGGAACAAACTGAAGGTGAGTAAATGAGACAGAATTTGCATTTTGGGGTGAACTATCCATTTACATCAGTGTTTCCCTGCAGTTATTTTGCATTAGTAATTCAAAGTGCGAACTATTCAGTGAGAAATGCTCAATGAAATCTAAAAGAGATGAGAGAGAGTTTTTCAGCAGTATCCCACAAGCACATCTTGTTTTTATCTTTTAACTAATTTACCTGCAATCTAAAAGCATCTTATTAAGGAGGTCTTGTAATATCCAAATAGTTTTTTTTCTGCAGGGAGACAGTGTTGGATAATGGAAGGGAATTCTCTCAGGCTGTGATAAACTCTCTTTATCCTTCTGCCTTGGTTTATGATCTAAATGCTGAATTTAATTGAAACTGCATGTGTAATGAAGCTGCTTTAATTGGTAGAGGCTAGAGCAGTTCATTCTTTCAGTATTTGTCACTTGAAGCCTGTTGAAAGAGGGTTGGGCATCTACAGTATATGCAATGCCATTGTGGCTGTGCCAGTCATTAAATTTAAGATGGCTTTAGAAAGAATCACGTTTAGAGTTGTTGGAAGCCTGTGTGCCTTCAAATATCTGCAGCCTGAAATAGATTGTGTTTCACACTATTCTGCAATTAGTTGATGGAAATCTACATATTACAGCACAGCAACATTATGGAAATTATGCTCATATGCTTAGACTCATTTGTTCAAAACCTGAAGGATATAGAATTGGCTTGTGTTTGTGTAATGTAAACACAGAGGCTATTTAATAAAAAAAAAAAATACCCCAAAACTGGGAAATTGCAATAATGGATGGATTTCTTGAAAATTCATCAAGGCTGTTGTATAACAAATCCATTTGTGCACTAATACTAATGACTGCGTGCTTGGGGGGCACTTTTTACTGACATTTAAATGACATTGTTCACTTTTCATTTTATCCAATAACACTGGATTCATTTAAAAAATGACATTGCATTTATCCGTTCTAGTAGGGGGGAAAAAATTCCTGCTAAATGTTATCTCTAGTAGCAGGAGATGCTGGGTGAGAGCAGCAAAATGAGGCAAAGGCACATTTAGCTGAGCTGGTTCTCATGCAGTGCAGAGGATGGAGCTGGAGGAATCTCCAGGAGCTGTTTATTACTTGTTGCTTTGTTGTTATTACTATTTTCAATGGCGGAGCACAAAAAACTGACAATATTATTTAAAATGTAAGTTAACTACTCAATATTGACTTTATTTATTGTACTGTTGTATAAAGGCAATATCACATAATTTAATGATTTTTTTTCTTTACAAATGAGTGGAAATTTCAGTTGAATTTCATATTTCAAGTTGAATTTCAAAAGTTGAACAGGATTGTTGCTAGCTCACATCTGTCCTGACATCTTCGAATTTCAAATAACTTGCTGCTGACATTAAAGCAACATAGTACCAAATTGGAGACCATTTTGTAGACCTATTGGAGATACTAAATACTAATTCTGAAATTTAACTTTTTCCACTCATTTGTAAACAAAAAATGAATTTTTTTTGAAGAAATGAAGAAAAAAAAGGAAAACATTTTCACTAGTGAACTCAGACTTTTAGACACAGCGTATATTTAATAATCCTAGAGGTGACCATAGTGGATACTTCAAGAGTATCAGTATCTTGTATTCAGCAGTGTTTTTTCTGTATGCACTTTCTCCTGTCTTTGACTCATTCATTCCACTGCAACATTTGGGTCAACAATCCTGTCTGTTCACACCGAGTAATGCCACTTAACCCGGTAGCTCGAGGGAAACTGTCCCTGCAATTAGTGTCCAATTGCAATTTCAACAGCACTCGATGGAAAGCTTCCACCAGGTAAAGAATATAAAACGGAATGCTGCCTGGTTTAGTGCTCTGCATGTATATAGATTGCAAATGGTGACAGACTATGGTGGAGTGAACATGAAGATCATTTTAAGGGCTTACATTTGACATGTTGTCAAACAGGATTTCAGAAAGACATTTTAAATGTATCAAAATTATTAATTTTGAAAGAACAATGGATGAAACCTACAAAAAAAAGCATTGCTGTAGTAAAGCATGGTACTAGCAGTGTCAAGATGATTAATTGAAAAGATATAATTGAATGATTTTGAAGTGTCAAATAGCTACATAAATGTAAAAAAATGACAGGATTGAAACCTTAACAACAGAACCAGACATATTTTCTTGAGACAATACTAGCAGTGTCAAACAACATTCAAAATGTATATAAATCAGTCAGAATAATTGTATATAAATAAGTATATAAATAAGTCAGACCTCAGGATATTCTGATGCTACTGTATATGTATGCTGTATCTTTTCTAATTGATCAGACTTGTGGTTTTTGTAAACCAGATGATTAAATCTGTGAAAAAACGCTCATATGCTTTCACTGAGGAGGTCAAAACTTTCAAATATGAACTCTTAGACTATTTAACCAGGCAACCTAGCATCACTAGCAAAGTCTAGCAACTAGCTTGTCATGTTAACAACATGTTAAAACGTTAGAAGCAGTGGTGTAGTGGAGGGTATACGCAGGTATACGGCGTATACCCACTTCTTTAATACATAATTATTTTAATAGTCCTCATAATCTAATGGTTTAATGGCTTTAATAATGGTTTTACCACTATTTTAATGAGTTAACCACTCAGAATCAACAAATGAAAAACACATTGCCACACATTGCCATCTTTTCAAACTCTAATTTTGTTTTTACAAAATTGCTATTTTCATTTATCTACTACTGCACGTATTCACTTCTTTTCTTCTTGTGTAACGTGCTCATGTATAAATAAATAAATCTATTAATGTGTTTAAATCAAAGGAATGGATGGTTTAATGGCAAGCCTGTGATGTAAAAAGAAAGTGAAGCCCCAGGCATAAAAACCTTATTTACCTCCACTTTTTTTTTGCAGGATCGATAAGCCATTAAAGGTTTCCTACAGCCTTAATAAGACATCCACTAAACTACACAGACCCTCTAGATGTATCTCACTGCAGCACTGTGTGTCTATTTTCATGCCTCTAAGCTCACAAAGCACTAATTTCAGCTCAGTGAATTGGATGATGGGATAGATTCAACATCAAAAGAGTCAAACAATTTGCTTGTAGGTCCATTTGTGTTTTTTTGCACTGCATTGGCCAAGTGGTGACCTTAGATTGGATTTGGGTCCTAGCACCTCTTGACAGTAAATGCAGAATGGAGTCTTTAAGCAAAGTCATTTTTCCTTTAGCCTTTTGATTTGACCATCATGACCCTAAGTGGTGTGCCTGAGCAAATAGAAACATACTGAATCATGTCAAGTTGCAAGCAATGTTTAAAAAAAACATCAACAACACATTCTTATGTGCTCTTAATATACATAACTCATGAACTCTTTTACACTTTTAGGTTTATTTTTTAAATGGGTAATAATGGATTAAACAAAAGATTAAACAAAACATCTCTCTCTCTCTCTCTCTCTCTCTAATTAAACACGAAGATAATGGTATGGTGGTAGTTGACCCTTGCACCCCAAGCAGGTTTGAGATTTTGAACAACAAAAAAATAAAGTTATGTAAGTTAATGTTAATTTCAAAATAAAAGCCTATTAAACTGTGGCATCACTGTTTAATGCTAGTTCTCTATTACCCAGCCATTACACCTCATGCTGTTGTGTTACAGTACACCACCTTCTTGAAACTTCATGCAGCACTGAAATAGACATCTAGATTTCCTTCTTCCTTAGTGCCTCTGAAATATGCAATTTGCCACATTTTTGCCAGGGCATAAAAACAGTTATTTTTTCCTTTCCCTTTTGAAAAACACCATTGTCTAAATGTTTCTTGAAATTTTATATTAATTACCTAGCACAGTGTTTCTCAACCCTGGTCCTGGGCGCCCCCCAACACTGCACATTTTGTATGTCTCCCTTATCTGACACACCCATTTCAGGTCCTGGAGTTTCTTCTAATGAGCTCATGAGTTGAATCAGGTGTGTTTGATTAGGGAGACACACAAAATGTGCAGTGTTGGGGGGCGCCCAGGACCAGGGTTGAGAAACACTGACCTAGCAGTTTCTAGTAATGTTATTATTGGCTATTGTTTCATTCTGAGTAGAGCTACGTTTATCACTTCTCCAGTAATGTTATTATTATCATCATCATGATCCTCATCATCATTCTCATCATCTCGATAATCATTACTGTTGTTGTTATTGTTCCTATTATGGTTGTTGTTAATTTTGTTTAAATAATATTTCAAAACCACACATTTCCTATACCTTGTGTTGACGTGTTTGCGGTACAATAATTGATCGCATTTTATGTTTTTCGTTAATTCGTGTATTTATTAAACTTTATATGACTTTTATTTTGATAGAAAATTGAAGCCTGAACTACACAGACGTTGGTCCGTCACGTGTGTGTTTTTCTGGAACACAGAAGTTGTCAGTAAGTTCTTCCACTGTTCGTCATTCTTGTAAACAGGCTCTGACATTTTCCACTAACTAGCTGTGAAGTATTAACTTGCGCTTACACTTGAACTGCGTCTTTTCATTTTTATGTTTACAGTCATTCATTAGACTTACTGCTGCACTGTGTTGCCTTTACGCTCGTCACGTGACACGCTTGCTTCACATAATGAAACATAACCAAATTAACGTCGCATAATGCATGACATATCTATATGCTTCGGGATTAATCGTACACTCCTGAATGTTCATCACCTACAATTACCCATCAGCAGGTTATCAGGTTATTTGCTGCAAACGAGAACTGCTTTATAAATTCAATGCATGCAGGTTTTGTTAAACTGGGATATAAACATTGCCTTTCGAGCTGTTCATTGTGACTTTAAAAGGGTAAATGTGTTATCTTTTATAGCATTTCATTTAAGTTATGAACCTTGCGTTTTTACGCTTTTTTTCTACACGTTTAGGTTCTTATTGAAGACAATGGGCCGTTTGGATGGGAAAGTGATAGTCCTTTCTGCAGCAGCACAAGGCATTGGAAAAGCTTCTACTATAGTAACCATTCATTTTACATCCATTTCGAAGATTTCACATCCTCCTTACAACTCTATAAGTTTGCTGCGGCTTATTGACAGCCCTGCATGCCACTTTGATTAATATAATAAATGGATTTACTCTGAGGGTTTACAATTGCTATGTGTTTTCCTGTTGAATAAAAGCTTGCAAGGGCTGTCAACATGACATTTTAAGAATGTCAGAATTCTTGGGACACAGTAACGCTATGAAGAATGTTGAAACCAGCTTGAGGGTAGAATGTTTCTAGTCTTTGCAACCTATTTCCTATATTTACGACCATTTTTAATATGAAAATGCTATAATAAATCATTAAGGGGTGAATCATAGAGTGTCTCAGATCATTTAGGCAAATTCTCTAGAAGTCAACAGCACGTTATCAGCAGAGCGCTGGAGGTGGTTAAGATGCACACCTGCTAGGTGAATACATTTCCATATCAAGTGAATATTCAAATAAGTATTAAATGAGAAGAACTACAGATTGAGGAAACACTGTAGCCCTGAGCCAGTTGGCAGATCACATGGTGGGAACAAATGTCATTTAACAAATTGTCATCAAATGAAATCTCACCAGTGGAGTGTTATTGAAAGTCTAGATATGGTAGGATTTTATATCGGCCCAGGCTGCTGTGTGCACTAACCCTGCTCAATTTGAGCTATAAAATATCTGTTATCAGGAGAAATGGATTTGATGAAAATTTTGCATTACATTTGTCCCATCTTATTGTGAAAAGCTTGAATCAGATTCAGATGTTGAGAAAGTTAACAAACATCTTGTGAGTCAATAGTAAGTAGTCATGTTAATCATGCATGTTGTTGTTTACTGGCTTTAACTGTAGTATCATCCTAACTGTAACAGGCTTTTGCCAAGGAAGGTGCCCAAGTCACTGCTACAGATATCAACGGGGAGAAACTTAAAGAGCTGGATGGTATTCCAGGTAACTCATTGACTGGCTGTGTATTGCCACCTAGTGGGGATATGTGAAACCAAAACTTTTCTAAACATGATACATTTTCTTTCAGGATTCTTTCATTAATTTGAAATAGAAATTTGTTGTAACTTTATACATGTCTTTACTGTCACTGTTGAATTATGGTAGTGTTTACAAAGTCATTTGGAATGTTTTTGTTTGTTTGATTTAATTCAGTTGTTATTACCCGAACTGCCTAAAGAACTCCCAAATCCTAACTTTAGTGATGGACATCTGGTCCATGTGTGTGCTTTTTAATTTGCTCAAGCATTATCTTTGATCTTTGAGCATGTTTATATAAGAAGTTTTCCACAAAAAGGGATTTCAAAGGCTGGTGGGCCTTTTTATCCCCCCTTTTCATACTGCTCTGCTTTGCCACATAATCCCATTATGTTGGAAACAAATTGCTTTAGTTCAAAGATTCTTCTCTTCTCAGGCTTCTGTATGCTCTTCTGATTCCTGGAAAGTTCTTTCATTCCCTTTTTTTTCTTTTAGGGATCAAAACCAAAGTTGTTGATGTTACCAAGAAAGACCAAGTGGAGGCCCTGGCCAAGGACTTTGACTATGTGGATGTGCTCTTCAATGTTGCTGGGTTTGTATTTCTCCTTTAAAGCAGCGTATACTTTTAGTTAACTTTTAAAGCCATATAGACAGACACACAAAAATGGAATGTTATACAGCGTTTCTGTTTGTAACCTCTCCTGCCTAATTTTACCTTTCAGAAATCGCATTTCAGGAATGATGCAAAAGCATGACTTTATTTCATTTTTGAGGGAACTGTTCATTTAACGTGCATGCTATCTCTCTCATTCTTCTTTCTTTGACAGATTTGTCCATCATGGCTCAATACTGGAGTGTGAGGAATCAGATTGGGACTTCACTATGAACGTGAATGTCCGTAGCATGTACCTGATGATCAAGGCCTTCCTGCCTAAGGTCATCTTGTCCTTCTCTTGTCTAGGATTATCCCAGAACACCTCATGTTACCTCTTCTTTTTCCCATTATCCCTGGAAAAGACCTTTGTGTTTAAAGATTATGTTTTCATCCCCGTCTTGTTTGTTCTTTGAGTTAAGAGCACAAAACAGATGCCTACCATGCGGTTTACTACTTAATCCCTGTGACGGCATAAATGTACTCAAATGCTTGCTCAGACATTGTTGTTGTTTGGTTAATTTTAATGAAATATAAATGTCAGTCAAATTAGTATGATTTTTATACATCACTGTGTGAAAACTAGCTCATAAACTAACGTTCAAAAGTTTGGGTCGCTAAGATTTTTTAATGTTTTTGAAAGAAGTTTCTTCATGGCTGCATTTATTTGATCAAAAATACAGTAAAACAATAATACTGTGAATTATTATTACAATTAGTATAACCGTGTTGTGTTTTAATGCATTTTAAAATGTAGTTTATTCCTGTGATGGCAAAGCTGAATTTTTAATATGCTGATTTGGTGCTCAAGTAAAATTTCAATTATTATTATCAATGTTGAAAACATTAATTTTTTTTTCAAGATTCTTTGATGAATGGAAAGTACGGAAGAACATTTATTTGAAATGGAAATCTTTTGTAACATTATAAATGTCTTTACTATCACTGTTGATCAATTTAATGCACCCTTGCTGAAGAAGAATTTCTTTAAAAAAACAGCAACAAAAAACTTACTGAACTTTTAAACAATACTGTACATCTGGTGATATTATCAACATGGGATTTATGACAACTACACGAATGCGATAATCCTGCCGTCTGATTTGAAGTGCATTACTTTAACCAACCAGCCCATTTAAACTGATTTCCCCTTATCTCCATATAGATGCTGGCTCGTAAATCTGGTAATATCATCAATATGGCATCTGTGGCATCTAGTATCAAAGGTAATAATTATATTCTGTTGCAACCTATTTGCATGGGCTGCTGTAATACATCATGTTGTATATCAAGATTTGGCCCTTTGCTCTTAATTACATGTGATGACTGACATTGTTCCATGTAGCTCTTGGCATATTACCTTACCCCCATTATCTCCAGTTTGGCTGATGGTGAAATTGGATAAATGCCAGGTCAGGTGAACTTTGCCCTCTCCTAATTGCTTATCCTTAATTGCATGTCCAGGAGTTGTGAACAGATGTGTCTACAGCACGTCTAAAGCTGCCATCATTGGACTGACCAAATCAGTGGCAGCTGATTTCCTGGAACAAGGAATCCGCTGCAATTGTATCTGCCCTGGTATGCTACTTTATTGATGGGTTTCCTATATTAACTTAAATACCTTTAACATACAAAAACGTCCCTGTACCTAATGATTATATGAGTCATTTTGCTTCTTTTGACCTTTACAGGAACTGTAGATACGCCATCATTACGACAGAGAATTCAGGACAGACCTGATCCAGAGCAGGTACTGCTTCCATTACCAAGACATTGCACTATACAGCCAAGAAACACAGTATTCTGAAGCTGTTTGCATTCTCCAAATGCAAAACTCTTTTAGAGCTCTCAGGGAAGATAACTAATAACCAACTGAAGCACAGCCAGAGATGTTTCACACATGAAACATGGCAGCGACTTCTTATCAAATAACTTTTGATGATGATATACTTGGGCAATTATAGAGAAGCTTTGGCTTCTCTGAGTGAAAGTTAATGAGGCTTGAAGTTTATATTTTACACAATGTTTAGTCATACAGCAAAGCAAAACTAAAAATAAATAAATAAACCATTTAAAAGAACAGTTTTCTGTTGTAATATATTTTAAAATGTAATTTATTCCTGTGATGAAAATTTGAATTTCCAGAAGCCATTACTCCAATTTTCAGAGTCATATGATCACATGATATTATCTATATGTTGAAATAGTATTTTTGCTGCTTAATATCTGTAAACACCGTAATACACTACCATTCAAAAGTTTTCAATAAGTTTAAAATAAAAAAAGAACAGTAAAGACATTTGTTACGGCGTGTGAGAACCGTAAATGTATTAGAATTATTATAAATGTAAAAAAGATTGTACTGTAAAAATTGTAAAACCATTTTCCACCATGAATCTAAATTCTGTGATCCAGTGGTCAGCAGAATAACATGACACATCTGCTTATTAAAACCTGAGAATGGCTGTGTATGACCATTTACAATGCTTCTGTGAAAATAATTTTCCTCACACAAGGTGCTATTTTTTTCCCGTTAGCATATTATCGAAAGCCCTATCGAACAATTGATTTTTTTCGAATGAGTACACATTTTTTTTATACAAACACTAACCAATGTTTTTTTCCAACAGTGATTACTAATCCTATAAACACACAGTTCAGTGTCATTCTCCCTGTCATAGTGTTTTTGTCTTTCATCTGTCAGGCTTTTAAAGACTTTATGGCCAGACAGAAGTCTGGTAGATTGTGCACTGCAGAAGAAGTGGCACATCTGTGTGTGTACTTGGCCTCAGATGAGGTGAGACTTCAACAATTGTATTTTTTTTTTCTGTATAATTTAAGACGCACCATGTGCTAATGAAAAGCGGTGTTGCCATTTTAACAGTTCACTTGGATTAAAAATATAGTTGGATGTTTAAAAATAATCAAAGGATTTTTATTCCTGCAGTCTGCCTACGTAACAGGAACTGAAGCCATCATTGATGGAGGATGGAGACTCTGAGGATATTTTGTTACATTTATTAAATAACCTTTAACATGCATGCAGTTTGACTTCCAGAGAAACATAGTCACTGATTTTCTTTATCTTTAAAACTTTAATATTATATTGACAGTTATTTAAAATAATAACTTTTTGCTATGGTGCTGTTGATTGTACTGAATATGAATTGAATCATTCTTGGCCACTGATGTAAAAAATTGTGGATGCCAAGCTCACTTATTGCACAACATGTCATCCAATCTTCAGCTTTGTTTTAAAGATAAATTGCTTGGTTTAAATAATTGTAAGATGCCAAATGTAATCAAATTTTTTTTTTTTTAAATTAGACAAATTTCCAATTCATAAATAAAGGTTGAGAATCAATGTTTTTAAACTGAAACCTTGCATCAAACCAATTAGTAATTTAAAACAATTCGCTATGAAACTCGGATGAGACCGGAAGCCTCGCACATAAAATTTACAAATAGCCATGCCCGATCTTAGGGGAAAAATAAGGTTGTGGCTAGAAGGGATACAGCAAAAACCGGAAGCTAACAATAAATTTAAATTTCTACCTATTAGATTGTGTTTTATTAACGTCTACACCTACCCCAACCCTAAACCGACCCCTTACAATAATGCAAAAATAGTAATTATTGTTGTACATTGTGAGAAAAATTACGCTGTATTGATGTGTGCATGCCCAGTAGTTTTTGCTGTATGCCATCTAGCCTTAACCATAGGCCTTAACCAAAAAAATAAGGTGGATAAAGCATAAAACATTGTGGATTAGTGATGTGTCATTCGCGAACAAGCCGGCTCTAAGAGCCGATTCTTTGTAGCGAATGAGAAGAGCCGACTCCCGTCGGGGAGAGCCGAATCTTCAGCCGGAGCCTTCTATTTTAGCCCAATTTAACAATTGTGAATAGTTTGTGTGTTGGTAAGCAATTTTTTAATTTAGTGTTTTCATAAAAGCCTTATTTTTTTTTGCATTTTTTCGTTACAAAAAAAAATAAAAAGAAAATACACATGCGGCTAATCACATGGGAGGACAGACTAGGATCATACCATTATGTGAAAGAAGGAATGGGGACACGCTACGAAGATAGCGAGTGTAGTGGTACAGGCCAGGTACACAGAGCGGCAGAGAGAGACGGGGTATCCAGATTTAAAGGGGTCATATGATGTTGCTAAAAAGAACATTATTTTGTGTATTTGGTGTAAGGAAATGTGTTTATGCGGTTTAAGGTTCAAAAAACACATTATTTTCCACATACTGTACATTATTGTTTCTCCTCTATGCCCCGACTTTCTGAAACGCGTCGATTTTTACAAAACTCATCGGTCTGAAAAGC
>NW_015624871.1:592176-599946 GCF_001515625.1 Sinocyclocheilus rhinocerous
GAGTATGGGTCACCATACTTGGCCACATGTCACGTCACTTTTCACTTTTTCACTTTTCACTTTTCAATATTACAGCGAGAATAAAAGTTACTCCTTCTTTCTTTGTGTGAACATTTGGGCGGTGTTATGCAAATCTTCGCACATCGGGTGACGTAGACGTGGGGGCGTGTTAGAACGAGCCGTTTTAGGTAGGCTCATACTCTTAACTTTTATAAAGAATATCTCTTTGGATTTGAGACTTTAGTCTTTGCAACTTTACAGATCTTCTTTATGCACCAAGAGCTTGTAACACTCCAAAGAGAAAGGAAATTTTAAATCGCATCATATGACCCCTTTAAACGCAAGCGCGTTGGTTAAGGTAATGGTAGGAAGACACTGCATTGTTGCAACATCGGTCCCCTCAGAGAGAGTCTTCTCAAAAACAGGACAAATAATCACAGCGAGGAGAAATCGCATCAGCCCATCCAAGCTGAGGCATCTGATATTTCTGAATGTCAACCTGCACTAAAGACTAAAGTGTCTTAATGTTAAGACTTTTGCCTTTATGTATTTGTTTGCTGTGGTTCTGTGTTCAATTAAAATTTTATTAAAATGTTAAATAATAGTATCTGTATTTTTTTGGTAACGAAAAAAAAATGCATAAAAATATATAAGGCTTTTATGAAAACACTGAATAAATAATTGCTTACCAACACACAAACCATTCACAATTGCTAAATTGGGCTAAAATAGAAGGCTCAGAGTGATACTAAATAAAGAGCCATTTGGGAGCCGTAAAAGCCGGCTCTTCTAAGGGAGCCGAGCCGAATCTTTGAAAAGAGCCGAACTTCCCATCACTATTGTGGATGTCTCATGATTATAGGATCATGATAAACACACAAGTATCTTGCCGACGTCTTGTGATTGGTCAGTTGCTGGTAGATCTAGCCAATCACTCTACAGGAGGTGGGACTTGACAGAAGAGGGGTTGGGAAAATAGCACAGCTTGGACCGGATTGGACCATTTTATTATTAGGGCTGGACGTACCGGTAAAACGATCTTCCAGTCTTCACTCACACTTCCGGATTCTTCTACCGCATAAAAGATTAGCCGTTTAAATCTGTCCGCGCATTCTGGGATCAAGCGCGTATATTTTCAGTATTTATTTTTTATTTTTTTGTATGTGTAGACCTTAGCACATGTCGGTCAGTCACTTGCAGATGGTCAAACTTACAGATATTTCCGCATGAGATATGATTTGGCAGGTTTGAAGCCATGATTGTTTTATTATTTCATGTCAGGTAATTGATATATCATAAAGTCTTGATCACAAAAAAACAAACAAACAAAAAAAGATACCAGGACAATCGTCACGAAACAAGGAAGGAAATCAATCTTTTACTATAGACGATGCTGTAAATAAGAATACCTGGACTAAACACTGTGATGTCAGTAATGCTATTCCGTGAGTGATTTACTACATACATATAAACAGAGACCATATGCCACGCGCTCTTCAGTCTGATAAAGCACCATATGGCCCAGGCGTCGCGTTTAGTCCTGTCACAATCCGATTAACCTGTTAAATAAACCAGTCGGTTTCTTTTCTAGTACTCGTGTTATTTCCACTTTGAAGTTCATCGATAGGCAGACTCTGTAATCGCGATATTAACACATATGGAGTGTTGATGGAACTTATATTTCCGCATGAGATATGATTTGGCAGGTTTGAAGCCATGATTGTTTTATTATTTCATGTCAGGTAATTGATATATCATAACAAAAATTATAATCATCACAGAGAAAAGGCAAAGTCTTGATCACAAAAAAACAAACAAACAAAAAAAGATACCAGGACAATCGTCACGAAACAAGGAAGGAAATCAATCTTTTACTATAGACGATGCTGTAAATAAGAATACCTGGACTAAACACTGTGATGTCAGTAATGCTATTCCGTGAGTGATTTACTACAGCCTTATAAACAGAGACCATATGCCACGCGCTCTTCAGTCTGATAAAGCACCATATGGCCCAGGCGTCGCGTTTAGTCCTGTCACAATCCGATTAACCTGTTAAATAAACCAGTCGGTTTCTTTTCTAGTACTCGTGTTATTTCCACTTTGAAGTTCATCGATAGGCAGACTCTGTAATCGCGATATTAACACATATGGAGTGTTGATGGACTGGAGCCTCTCATGAACAGGTGCGATGGCTAGTAGAAGACTCGAGCTTGGATAGAGCAGAACTACAGTGCCATGGAGGATGCCCAGTCCAGATCCCATTCAGTGCACTCCACTTACTCACAGAGGACTGAGGATGCAGCCTCCGCCTTGGGAAATCATGCTGAAGTAGGTTATTAGTGAGAATTCCCCACTTTAGGCTGGTTTTGTCTATATTATTTCAATATTGATTCTATATAATGGGATTATTGCCTTTATTGATGTTACAGTATATAGCTAAAATGATCTCAAGCTTGATCTCAAGCCTTAATGGACAATATAAAAGGTTAAACACTTTATAATAACCTTAATTTATAAATTAACAAACATTTCAATGCTTTATAGTTCAGTAGTTCATCTACATTCAGATATGTATAAGAAAATACACCGAGAGATCTGAGACTATTTCGCATTCTTTAATTTAATACAAAAAAACCAAAAAATGTTTTGTAATAATTTTTCTTTTCAACCTCTCACTCAAACTTTCTGCTGTACAATCAGTCACAATACTATAGACTGCCACCAGTCAATCAAACCCATCTTTACACTGCAAAGGTGGAACAGAATCTGCATCTGACATGGCTTTTTTATGTTTATTTGTCTGTTTACTGCTGCTCATGTACATGTATGTACACAAAAACCGCATAACGTTAAAGGCAGGGTATGTGATTTTTCAAAAACATTTTAGAAAACTGATTCGGACCGAATAGCAAAACAAACTTGTAGCCAATCAGCAATAAGGGGCGTGTCTACTCGTGATGTGGAGGAGAGCGCGTTCAGTGCAGTCAAAATAGGTGCAAGACCCTTTTGGGGTAGGGGCGTTTGTTTTGGTGATTTCAAATATCAACATTGGCTACCAGAAATCGCTTACTCTGCCTTTAATAGCCTATAGCAATCTGCAAACTCTAAAAGGCTACAATATGATGACAAAATCATTGTTTTATATTATTGCTTTTGATATTGTAATAATGATTATTATTGTAGATTAATAGACATTTATAGTAACTATTTTCTATTTTAATATATTTAATATATAATTTTTAAGTAATTAATTTCTGTGATGGCAAAACTGAATTTCCAGCTGATACTCCAGGAAATTATTCTAATCTGTTATTTTAAATTGTAATAATATTTCACAATGTTATTGATAATAATGTATTTTTGATCAAATAAATGCAAACTTGGAAAGCATAAGAGACTTCAAGAACATTAAAAAAATCTTAGTTATTTCATTAATTTTATTTCTTTCCTTTGTTTACATCCAGGTTTATGTGAAAAACAATAGGTATAAATACATCATAAAGAAATATGTATTTTATGCTACAGCTGCACTGGAAAAAAAACAAAAACATTTACAAATTTAGATTTTGCTGCAAAGATCACTGCTCCTCTCTTCACTCTTCTTTTTCTCCAACAGCATCACCTTACTGTCAGTCAGACAGTCCTGGTGGTTCCAAAGCGCTCCGAGAGCCCCAGTCCGAGTATGACCGAAGAGACAATTTATGTCCCTCGACTGGTGTCTTCAGTTGACGCTTGTACTAACACAGACCCTCCGTACGAATGCTGCCCATGGCTGCGGAGACTATGCCCGTGTCCACCCAGAGGCCTGCTGGCTACCATTATCACCAAAGGTTAGAAAAGGGGCAATGATTTTCCAAAACCTGATGATAGAAATTACACTACCTTTCAAATGTTTGAGGTTGGTAAGATTTATTAAGGTTTTCAAAGAAGTCTCTTCTGCTCACCAAGACTGCATTTATTTGGTATAAAATACAGTAATATTATGAAATGTTACTACAATTTAATATAGCTGTTTTTTTTAATCCTAATATATTTTAAAATGTAATTTATTCCTGTGAACACAGTATCTGTTTGTTATTGTCCCCTTTGTAGTGTCCATGGCCGCAGTGCTCTTTGGGGTTGTGTGGTCCATTACAGAGAAGGAATGTCTTCCTGGCGGCAACCTTTTTGGCATCGTGACCTTGTTTATTTGTTCTGTAGCCGGGGGAAAGCTGTTTGGACGCATACGATTCCCGAACGTGCCACCATTACCTCCACTACTTGGTATGAGCAATTTCTGAAAACAATAAGGTGTTGTTGACCAGCGTTGTTGTCTGAAAAAAGCGTTGTTGTCTGTTGTTAATAATGTAGTGATTCATAAAGCAACGCTTGCACACAGCACAGTATTCTGTTGGTCAGCATGGCGAGTTCATGTGATGTGACTAACTCGAACTTGAGCGAAATCTGCATGTTGAACTTTTTTGATTGCTATCGCCCATGAAATTTCAGTAAAATGGGAAAGGTGACCTCACCTTAAGAAAATAACGACTCCGTTAGGGATGGAATGCAGTGCGTATGGCACAGTACATACTGTATTCTACCTTTTGTTTAAAAATATATAACCATTATACTGTTTCTGTAATGAATACAAAAAATAGCCCAAATTATGAAGTCATTCTGATGGAAACTTCAACAAGAACCTTAATTTTGAACTTCTACTTCATAGCAAGTGTTAAATTGATTTGATACTAATTTACTCAACTGTTCAAACATTTGGGGTTAGTAAGAATTTTTTTTTTTGTAATTTATATTTTTATTCAGCAATGACAATGATTAACAGTAAAGCCAATTTTTATTGTTACAGGGATTTCTATTTCAAATAAATGCTATTCTTTTGAACTTTGTTCATCAAAAAAAAAAATGTTTTCAACATTGACAATAAGAAAAACGTTTCTTGACCACCAAATCTGCATATTAGCATCACAGGAATAAATAGAATTTTAAAATGTATTAAAATTGAAAACAGTTATTTTAAAGTGCCCCTATTATGCCATTTTTACGGTTACTAATATTGTTTTGGGAGTCTCGTACAATAGGATTACATGCATGCAAGGTCAAAAAACGCTTTCGTTTTCTCAAAATATGCATTTAATATCACCTCATTTTCCAGCGATTCTCAAACGATTCGTTCGAAGCAGTTCAAAGATTCAGTCTCTCTAAACCCCTCCTTTCCGTGAGCCTGCTCTGCTCTGTTTGGTCTGATGGCCTTGTCTGTTGTGATTGGTCAATGGGTCACAGCGCGTGTCAGAAACGATACGCCTATTTCAATAGTTCTGTATTTTGAGCACTCTATAGAAAATATAAGCATCTATTATTTATCATACTTACAGGTTGTGATTCAGTGGAGCAGCTGGTCCAAATAAACAGGATACTGATCCATCTTTCAACAGCAAGCCTTTTGTGAATCCCGCGTTGAACTCCCCGAGATTAGAGAAGCAGTCGTCAGTAGAATGACGTGTTTGTGAGCGGGGTCAAGTTATTCGCGGCCGGCCAACGTGGAACATAGGTGCGCATTATGCAAATGTGTTACGCCGTGACGTGTAGCCGTCACAGAAGTGGGATTCGATTTACTAACGACTTGTTTCAGCTGTTCAGAGTCAATTCTTTATTTTGGGAGACAATAACTTTATTTATCGTGCACTTTCAGCTTTACAACTTTGCAGATCGTTTACATTCACATACAGCTACATTACACACTGCATGAAAGGCAGTATTGGAAATGGCATAATAGAGGCACTTTAAATTGTAACATTTTACAATGTTGCTGTATTTTCTAATGCAGTAATATTGCATTTTATATGATCAAATAAATGCAGCCTTGATGGGCATAAGAGACGTCTTTCAAAAACATTTAAAAAGTCTTACCGCCTCCAAACTTTTGAACGGTGGTGTATAATTCAATTTTCCCCACAGCTCAAGGATAAACTGCCTCTGTTATATCTTCATTTTTTTTTCTTTTTTTCCTCAGAGTGGTCAGTTTCATTGTCAGTGTGAGAACTGTAATGAATAACTATGGGGTTTCTGTTTGTGTTATTCAGTTCTGTTGTTTTCTCTGCGTGGGTCCGCAGGCATGCTGCTGGCAGGGTTTATCCTCCGAAACATCCCTGTGGTGACAGATGCAGTTTACATTGATGTTAGATGGTCTGCTTCTCTGAGGAACATTGCACTGGGTGTCATTCTGGTCAAGGCTGGGCTGGAATTAGACGGCAAGGTATGAAACCCCACCGGCCCCTGGAGAGGTACACCAAAAACATTGCTGCTAACCCGAGAGGATGTGCCTTCATGCTCTTTAGAATTCTCTTTCAGCCAAACACCATATTGTTTGTTGATATCCAGTTTCATTTCATGAAGGCTTTTCACTTAACTGAAGATTGTAAAGTATGAATAATTTGTTCAAATAAATGTTGTCCTAATATATTGCTTTAATGTGTATTTCAGGCTCTAAAGAAGCTGAAAGCCGTGTGTTTGCGTTTGTCCATGTTCCCTCTCACCTGCGAGGCAACCACTATGGCTGTGGTCTCCTATTTAATATTGGGTCTTCCATGGGTCTGGGGCTTTATTTTAGGGTAAACCACTGATTTTGATAAGACAAGAACCTCTCTGAAACGTCTGCTGCTACCAACCTAATTGCTGCCGTTTTTTGCTCTGTAGGTTTGTTCTTGGGGCCGTTTCTCCTGCTGTTGTGGTTCCGTCAATGCTGCTTTTGCATAAGGAAGGATACGGTTTAGAGCAGGGTATACCTACTCTTCTCATGGCAGCATGCAGCGTTGATGACATCATTGCCATTACCTGCTTCACCACCTGCTTGGGTATAGCTTTTTCCACAGGTATGCCAAAAGATATCTAAAAGGTAGCAAATGCACAATATATTTCTAAAATAAAGTAATACATGAGAGATCAGTGCCAACATGGGCGCCATGTCAGCTGATGCTGGATTTAGCATTCATTTTGATCGTGATATCAATAACTAACCAGTCTGACAGGAATTCAAAATGCTGTATACAGACTGGAGATGTTTAGGATAGACTACATTGTGCTAAAATCTAAAGTATGTATTTCAGAAGATTTTTTTTTTTTTTTTTTTTTTTTTTTTTTTTTTATGTTTTTTTGTTTTCCTCAATATGAACTACATCCAGGAGAATAAATTACACTTTGACTTGGCAAAAAGTGATTCAGACCTCACTGACTTGAATCTTCCCTTATGTCTCTTCTGTGTACAAGACCTTTAAACGTAATAAAAGATTCTAGTGAGTAAGACCATGTGTTATATTTGTTTAAATTTTCCTAATACCACAGCAGACATGTAAAATTAATAATAATATATTGAAAAATAATAACATTATGAATTATTAAAAAGATAATTTAAGCAAGCAAGCTCTGGTCAAAAAATTAGTTTAAATAATAATAATAATAATAATAATACTTACCAAACATAGTTGTCTGCTTTGTTGGGTTTATGAGTCAGCTTCATTGTATGTTGGCATAAATTGCACTTTATTTTTGCTTTAAGCAATTTTTTTTTCTGGAGCCATTTAATCAACTTCAATTTCTTCCTCTTTGTTTGACGTCCTTCAATCATTGACAGCAATTTTTTATTTAATGACCGACCCAAACACATAAAAAACTGTAATATTGTGAAATATTATTACAATTTACAATAACTATAACGATTTGGTAAAGCCAAATTTTCAGCAGCCATTACTCCAGTCTTCAGTGTCACATGATCGT
>NW_015624871.1:600105-626156 GCF_001515625.1 Sinocyclocheilus rhinocerous
GAATACATTCCCTTTTGATCATTTAAAAATTTAATTGGCAACGGGATAAAAGAATGTTTAAACCTATTGCACCTGCACAATGGGACCCTAAACCTCCTCCCTGAATTCATCAGCCTATATTCAGGGTAAAGCACATGTGTATTGTCAGACAAGATACTTCTAGCTTGTCTGCTTATGGCCTGCTCAAACAGCTCCTGTGGATTAAGGGGAGCGGGAGTACCCATAGTTTTACCCGCTGTCCTAACTAAGCTGGAGATCTGTGCTTTAGATGTAACTGTTAAATTACCAAACCAGCTAGTCATGCCATACCTAAAGATCGATTCAATCACTGCTCTGTAGAAAATCAACATAATATGTTTACAAACGCCAAATAGTCTAAGTCTATGCGAAAAATGAAGGCGCTGGTGGATTCTGGTACAGACACTTGTCACCTGTGTGCGCCAGCCCAAATCGCTATCAATGTGAACTCCAAGATATTTAAATGAGCTCACTTGCTCGATCTCATGGCCATAAATGGCCACAGGGTCATTTATGTTAATCTGCAGTTTATGTGCATCACACCAGGCCACAAGGTTTTCTACCGCTGCATGATGGGTGTTCAAATTAGAGTTTTTTGTTAGCAGACTGAGTAGAATGGTGTCATCAGAAAATTTCACTATGTATTGATTTGGCTCCACACTGACACAGTCATTTGTATAGAATGTAAACAAAAATGGTGAAGATACTCGCCCCTGAGGGACGCCAGTACTACATACTGCTATGTCAGATAAAGCAGAATTAAACCTCACCTGCTGTGGCCTGTCATACAGAAAAGAATGTAACCACTTGATTAAAAAAGGATTTACCTTTGCCTGGGCTAGCTTACAGAGGAGAATGTGTGGCTGTATTACGTTAAAAGCTGAACTGAAGTCAATAAAAAGTCATCTGGCATATGCAGTCGGACATTCAAGATGCTTCAAAATGAGATGCATTATTGTTGCAATGGCGTCACTTGTGCTTCGATTTTTTTGTATAAGCAAACTGATATTTATCAAGCAATGGCTCCACATCTGTACGTAACTTTTCTAACATAAGCCTCTTAAATGTTTTAATCATTATCCTCGCGAGGGCACCCCTTTTTGGGTACCGGGATGATAACAGATTTTTTCCACAGTACCGGCACAGTATAAGTATCTATAGAGAACTGAAATAATTTATGCCAGGCAGATGACAACTCCTCAGCAAAAGTCTTTAACACAAACGTGGACATATTATCTGGGCCCGTGGCTTTGTTAGTGTGTATAGTTGTAAAGATCTTAGTAACAGCATGTGATTCAATTAAAATTCTGTCCGAGTTCATATCACAAATTACATTCTCTAAAACTGCCATACATACCTTAACATTGTCATTATCTGTATGAAAGCGCAAATAAAAATTATTCAGTTCATTGGGCCTAGCAGTTTCGCAGACAGTGGCTTCCTTTATATGTCCATATTGGTCATCTGTCTGATTGAATTCCACAGTTTCTTTGTATTAGATGTATACAAGTCCTGTTCTGCCCGCTTGGAAATTGAGGTCCTTTTGAGCATCACGGACACCTGATAAAAAACCAGGCAGTGTTTTAGTCAGGCTACAATGATTAAAATCACAGAGTATCAGAATAGGTGCATCAGGTTTACTCTGGAGAAGGTGGTGAACACAGTCCATAATCTGCTTAGCTGCTCTATTGGCATTCCCGCTTGGTGGAATATATACAAGACACACAAAGATGTTAGTGAATTCCCTAGGCAGGTAATGTGGTCGCAGGGTAACGCACAGCAGTTCGAGATCAGGATTACATATTTTCTCTCTAATTGCAATATTACGACACCAACTGTCTCTTATATAGATACACACACCCCCTCCCTTAGTTTGACCTGAATTTGCATCTCTGTCCAATCGTACGTGGGAGAAACCCTCAATTTGTATAAGATTGTCAGGCACATCATTCCCAAACCACGTTTCAGTAAAAGCCATTAGACCAGACCCACGGAATTCATAACAGGCTCCCACCTGCTGGCGTAGGTCATCCATTTTTTTAAAGAGCGAGAGTTGCAGAGAATCATAGGTGGCAGCGGCAGTCTGTTTGCTCTCCGAACCCGCTGCCTGATGCCACCCCTCCGCACTCTCTTCCTGGCTTTCCCACAACGGCAGAGGCCTGGGCCTTCGGGACTCCGAAGTAGCTCCCGGACTTTTATGGACTTCCTTGGTGTTAGTGGTCCCATTTTATATTAGTGGTCTTTCTTTCGCCCTCTGCAGGCACCGTGTGGTTAAATGTGCTGAGGGGACCACTGGAGGTATTGGGTGGCGCGGTCACTGGTGTGGCCCTAGGGTACTTTCTACGTTACTTCCCCAGCAGAGACCAGGTACGTGAGCTACAACTTTATGATTGAGAAGTACATGCTGAGATTCAAAAATTGATGTTGTCAGGTTAAAAGTGTTCATGGTTGTTGGTGATTTGTGTCTTTTATCTTACCACGCAGGGAAATCTCGTGCTGAAGCGTTCCTTCCTGTTGTTGGGGCTGGCCGTGTTTGCTTTGTTTGGCTGTAACGTGGCTGGGATTCCTGGCGCAGGAGGACTCTGTTCGCTGGTGCTGACGTTTGTGGCTGGAATAGGCTGGGGGAATGCTAAGGTCTGAATCACTCCTTCCAAACACACTAGGGGGATGTGCGAGACTAGTCGACTAAATGTTTACAAATGTAAAACATATATATTTTTACGAAGACTACATGTTAGACTTGCATTGTTAAATCAATGTATAATTTTGAAAAGAGTATATCTGGAGCGTAAAACAAAATGTATTTGTTTTAACTCAGACCTTACATGCATTCTTGTTCTCTGTGTCAGTACTAATAGATCTTTCTCCCTATTTTCTTAGATCACATGTCTTAGTTTCAGTGTCTATGTGTGTTTCAGGCTCCAGTGGAAGCAGTGGTGGAGAGGTTTTGGCATGTGTTCCAGCCTCTTCTCTTTGGTCTCATCGGCGCTGAGGTTATCATTACATCTTTGGAGGTCACGACTGTGTGTGAGTGTCATACTCCCAGTTTGACAATTCTCTGTTGTCATGTTTCAGTAAAATAGCTGATTGAGCCGATGAAGTTGATCAACTCAAATGTAATGTGTCCTCAGTTCTGGGTATAGCAGCCCTGTTCATCGCACTCACGGTACGCCTGCTTATCACTTTTGTTGTGGTACTGCGAGCCGGCTTTAACCTGAAAGAGAAAGTCTTCATCACTCTAGCCTGGATGCCTAAAGCAACAGTACAGGTATACTTGTCGAGTCTAACAAATAGACCCTCTTTTTTACTGTGCCTTTATCTTTTACTCAGTCCTTCTAGGTATTTTAGACAAGTGTGAGCTAAATGACACAAAATGAAATGCATATGAGATCCCTATGAATGCTGTGTGATTGGTGTCAGGCTGCTATAGGCTCTACAGCTCTGGACATGGCGCGCTCCAAGAATGACCTTGAGCTGCAGAAGTATGGCATGGACGTCCTCACTGTGGCTGTGCTGTCCATTCTCATCACCGCTCCTGTTGGAGCGCTCCTCATCAGCCTGCTCGGTCCTCGACTCCTGCAGAAACCAAAGAACACTGAGTGGGGTGAGATATGTATAACCTAGTGAGCTGGCCACCTAGGCAACATTTTTAGGAATCATTGGCAGGATTCTGAAGTCACAGTTGGCACAAAAATTTTGCTTGGATAAAAAAAAAAAATAATAATTGGTCAGGAAACATAATTATGTTTTGAAAAATGTTTTTATCATTTGATTGATTTTAAACAATTAATTAAATAAAGATTAGAACATATTGGCCAAACCAAGAACTAGTGGTTCTAGTAAATATTTTTATCCAAGATTTTGTAGCTGAGAGACATGGTGGAATCAGTGCCTAATTGCTTTCATAAGATGGTCAGAATATAATATATTAAGAACACAAATTGTCATTAAATAATTATTTAATTCCATGTCATCTTTCTGCTAGACGATCCTTGGTAGTCCCTATGTTGTAAACAGGTTTGTTTACAACATAATTAAATATATATTATTAATTAAATGTATGTATATATATTTAATAATTAAATATATATTATTGTAATATTAAACATAATTTGTAATATTTAAATATTGTATTTACAAATAAAATATATTAGAACACTGGATTCAGTTTTGCCATTGCAGGAATAAATTACATTTTTACTAAATATGTTAAAATATGCAAATATACTAAAAAAAAAAGAAAGAAAGAAAACTGGTATTTTAAATTGTAATTATTTTACAATATTACTGTTTTTACTGTATTTTTTTATCAAATAAATGCAGACTGGGTATTAAGCATGAGATGACTTTCAAAAACATGGAAAAATCTTAAAAAATTGTATATACACATACATGTATGTACAGTATGTATATGTCCGCAATGAATCTCTTTCTTGCAGCATTAGTCGTTAGCTTAGCAACATGAACATTAGTCGCTCTTACATGAGAAGTGCTATTTGTGTGGTATGCGTGAAACAGCATTAAGGGTCCGATCTAAACTGCATAGCTGTGCAAATAATACTAAAGTAGATTTCTGCAGTTGTCTTGCCACCAAAAATATATAGCAGCTAATCTATTTTGATAAACATGCGACATGAGATGCACATGGAAATGCATCACCACAGCTTGGTGAATTTGCATGCTGGCAGGTCACCCTTTGTCCTGTTTCACGCTGTGTTTGCTTTATTGTTTGTACAATGCTGGCTATTGCACTTTGCTAATGTGTTAAAAAAAACACAAAATGCTTCAGTTTCTATGAGACCAGATTTAGTTTACTTCAAATTCATAAACCTGCTTAGTGTGAAAATATGATATGAACCCTTCTTATAACTAGCCTACTGTACATATTTTTTATATACTCTGTTCATAAATAGTATAAATAGATGTAATAAGTAACTGAAATCTCTCTAACAGTTGCTTGGTACTAACATTTTTCATTGTGTTAAATTAATGTGTATGTTTGTGTTACTTGTCATTTTCTGAATTGTAGCGGTCAGCCAAGGTGCTTTATCTGCATTGGGGACCCCGGTGACTTACGAGAGTGCCCTGTGATGTTTCTGGAATGCTTCTGGGAAGTGACAACCCGACATCCAAGGCTGCTGATTATCCTTTTTGTCTTCAAAGTGGATTCTCAAACTCATTGCTGCGACCCTCTGAAGTCAGACTGCAAAAGTGACAGGCAATGTTTTTTTAAATGAAGGAACCCAACTCTCATTTTTTACCTTCCAAGGTGGATGAAAACACTATTATTTTTTTCTAACTGGCTTACGTTTGTGTTGATAGTATTTCTTACATTAGATATATTACAGATGAGTCTGCAGTGACTGCATGTCAGCGTTACTGAAAGTCGTGTAGTGGTCAGTGCCGGCATGACTGTGTTCGTAATGGAATATACCCTTCTATATTATACCCTTCTATATGAAGCCCTTCTATATTTTTATATTTATATGCACAGCTTGTCTTATAATATAATATAATATAATATGTCAAAGTCCTCAAAACCTTTAGAGAAACCACATATGAATTTTATATGATTATATGATTCCCTATATAATGTGTAAATACATTCTTAAAGTATATGGATATTAGGCTTACACTGGCATGAACTAAAAAGACAACTATATCATTAATTGCAAATAATTGAAAATGACATTGACAACATAATGTCTGATGTTGATGCATCAAAAAAATTGTTTCAAAATCCTTCACAAGTGACTATCGTGAGCTGTGACATAAAATGCATTAAAAAGTCATAATTGGTCATTAATTTAATGTTAAATTAATTTAGTTTTAATAGCCCCGAAACAAAGAAATGGACAGTGGAAAATGTTCAGTATAATACATGCCTATTTATTTTGCTATTGTCAATGGATGGCGATGGTTATTTTAAATTGATTTTTTTTTTATTAAAAAAATAATATTTAACATTCTGATCAAATAATGAGGCTAGAAAAAGAGGTTTCTTTGAATTCATACGTTGGGTATGTTACAGGATAAAGAGTATTTCATTCAAGAGTTACATTTTGGCAAATGTAGTAGTTTATCGGAGTATTCCAGGCATATTATATACTGCAGTAATAGTAGGAGTAGTATGGTAATAACTATTCCGAACACAGTCATGGATCTGCATTCTGAGATTGAGCAGTGTTTTTGCAGGTATCTTGTCAGCCCTGTTACACATACAATCAAATACTGCTGTAAAAATTCTGTGCTCACGTCGGAGCTCAGTTACATTTAGTGTTTAAAGTGGAAGTACTTTTTAGAACCTAAAGAAGGATTTTTTATTAGTAGTAGTAGAATGACAAATCGTACATTTGCCTGAGCATTGCACAGTTCGTCATGTTACTTTCTATGAACCATATTTAAGTGTTTTTATCCATATGATTGTTTTCATGAAATGTATATTTGAATGTTATATAGAGTCATGAGAAAGGGCATTGGCAATATAACTTATCTTGTGAATACTGTTAGTGGTTTATGTTTACTGCTTGAAATTTACAAGGTTTTGTGTTGTGGTTTTGTTACAGTAATTGTAATGATTCATGCAGTCACTGTTAATTTAAGCAATTAAATTACTACTTTTAAGACCTTATTTTTATATCGTCATCTTTATATAATAACTTCATTTCTATGGTGCATGTGTAGTTTATTTGTAGATGTATTGCTGCAGAAAATGAATGACATTTGCCTTTTTAGTAAATGACAGGCAAAACCCCCCGTTCATATCTGAAAGCATATCTTGTTATATCATCTAAAGCAAATCAGATGTAAATAAGCAGCAGTTACTTTCTAAGAAGACATTTCAAGCATTGGTGTGGTAGTTACACCATTGTTTGTTTTAGGAAAAGTACACAAAAGAAACAGAAACTTAGAAAAAACAAGCAGACTGTTGGGATGGCATCACATATCCGTCAATCACACTTTTTTAATAAAACAACAAATAAGCACAACAAAAACAGCATTTTTTTGGGCACCCCTTTTTGGGTACCGGGATGATAACAGATTTTTTCCACAGTACCGGCACAGTATGAGTATCTATAGAGAACTGAAATAATTTATGCCAGGCAGATGACAACTCCTCAGCAAAAGTCTTTAACACAAACGTGGACATATTATCTGGGCCCGTGGCTTTGTTAGTGTGTATAGTTGTAAAGATCTTAGTAACAGCATGTGATTCAATTAAAATTCTGTCCGAGTTCATATCACAAATTACATTCTCTAAAACTGCCATACATACCTTAACATTGTCATTATCTGTATGAAAGCGCAAATAAAAATTATTCAGTTCATTGGGCCTAGCAGTTTCGCAGACAGTGGCTTCCTTTATATGTCCATATTGGTCATCTGTCTGATTGAATTCCACAGTTTCTTTGTATTAGATGTATACAAGTCCTGTTCTGCCCGCTTGGAAATTGAGGTCCTTTTGAGCATCACGGACACCTGATAAAAAACCAGGCAGTGTTTTAGTCAGGCTACAATGATTAAAATCACAGAGTATCAGCATAGGTGCATCAGGTTTACTCTGGAGAAGGTGGTGAACACAGTCCATAATCTGCTTAGCTGCTCTATTGGCATTCCCGCTTGGTGGAATATATACAAGACACACAAAGATGTTAGTGAATTCCCTAGGCAGGTAATGTGGTCGCAGGGTAACGCACAGCAGTTCGAGATCAGGATTACATATTTTCTCTCTAATTGCAATATTACGACACCAACTGTCTCTTATATAGATACACACACCCCCTCCCTTAGTTTGACCTGAATTTGCATCTCTGTCCAATCGTACGTGGGAGAAACCCTCAATTTGTATAAGATTGTCAGGCACATCATTCCCAAACCACGTTTCAGTAAAAGCCATTAGACCAGACCCACGGAATTCATAACAGGCTCCCACCTGCTGGCGTAGGTCATCCATTTTTTTAAAGAGCGAGAGTTGCAGAGAATCATAGGTGGCAGCGGCAGTCTGTTTGCTCTCCGAACCCGCTGCCTGATGCCACCCCTCCGCACTCTCTTCCTGGCTTTCCCACAACGGCAGAGGCCTGGGCCTTCGGGACTCCGAAGTAGCTCCCGGACTTTTATGGACTTCCTTGGTGTTAGTGGTCCCATTTTATATTAGTGGTCTTTCTTTCGCCCTCTGCAGGCACCGTGTGGTTAAATGTGCTGAGGGGACCACTGGAGGTATTGGGTGGCGCGGTCACTGGTGTGGCCCTAGGGTACTTTCTACGTTACTTCCCCAGCAGAGACCAGGTACGTGAGCTACAACTTTATGATTGAGAAGTACATGCTGAGATTCAAAAATTGATGTTGTCAGGTTAAAAGTGTTCATGGTTGTTGGTGATTTGTGTCTTTTATCTTACCACGCAGGGAAATCTCGTGCTGAAGCGTTCCTTCCTGTTGTTGGGGCTGGCCGTGTTTGCTTTGTTTGGCTGTAACGTGGCTGGGATTCCTGGCGCAGGAGGACTCTGTTCGCTGGTGCTGACGTTTGTGGCTGGAATAGGCTGGGGGAATGCTAAGGTCTGAATCACTCCTTCCAAACACACTAGGGGGATGTGCGAGACTAGTCGACTAAATGTTTACAAATGTAAAACATATATATTTTTACGAAGACTACATGTTAGACTTGCATTGTTAAATCAATGTATAATTTTGAAAAGAGTATATCTGGAGCGTAAAACAAAATGTATTTGTTTTAACTCAGACCTTACATGCATTCTTGTTCTCTGTGTCAGTACTAATAGATCTTTCTCCCTATTTTCTTAGATCACATGTCTTAGTTTCAGTGTCTATGTGTGTTTCAGGCTCCAGTGGAAGCAGTGGTGGAGAGGTTTTGGCATGTGTTCCAGCCTCTTCTCTTTGGTCTCATCGGCGCTGAGGTTATCATTACATCTTTGGAGGTCACGACTGTGTGTGAGTGTCATACTCCCAGTTTGACAATTCTCTGTTGTCATGTTTCAGTAAAATAGCTGATTGAGCCGATGAAGTTGATCAACTCAAATGTAATGTGTCCTCAGTTCTGGGTATAGCAGCCCTGTTCATCGCACTCACGGTACGCCTGCTTATCACTTTTGTTGTGGTACTGCGAGCCGGCTTTAACCTGAAAGAGAAAGTCTTCATCACTCTAGCCTGGATGCCTAAAGCAACAGTACAGGTATACTTGTCGAGTCTAACAAATAGACCCTCTTTTTTACTGTGCCTTTATCTTTTACTCAGTCCTTCTAGGTATTTTAGACAAGTGTGAGCTAAATGACACAAAATGAAATGCATATGAGATCCCTATGAATGCTGTGTGATTGGTGTCAGGCTGCTATAGGCTCTACAGCTCTGGACATGGCGCGCTCCAAGAATGACCTTGAGCTGCAGAAGTATGGCATGGACGTCCTCACTGTGGCTGTGCTGTCCATTCTCATCACCGCTCCTGTTGGAGCGCTCCTCATCAGCCTGCTCGGTCCTCGACTCCTGCAGAAACCAAAGAACACTGAGTGGGGTGAGATATGTATAACCTAGTGAGCTGGCCACCTAGGCAACATTTTTAGGAATCATTGGCAGGATTCTGAAGTCACAGTTGGCACAAAAATTTTGCTTGGATAAAAAAAAAAAATAATAATTGGTCAGGAAACATAATTATGTTTTGAAAAATGTTTTTATCATTTGATTGATTTTAAACAATTAATTAAATAAAGATTAGAACATATTGGCCAAACCAAGAACTAGTGGTTCTAGTAAATATTTTTATCCAAGATTTTGTAGCTGAGAGACATGGTGGAATCAGTGCCTAATTGCTTTCATAAGATGGTCAGAATATAATATATTAAGAACACAAATTGTCATTAAATAATTATTTAATTCCATGTCATCTTTCTGCTAGACGATCCTTGGTAGTCCCTATGTTGTAAACAGGTTTGTTTACAACATAATTAAATATATATTATTAATTAAATGTATGTATATATATTTAATAATTAAATATATATTATTGTAATATTAAACATAATTTGTAATATTTAAATATTGTATTTACAAATAAAATATATTAGAACACTGGATTCAGTTTTGCCATTGCAGGAATAAATTACATTTTTACTAAATATGTTAAAATATGCAAATATACTAAAAAAAAAAGAAAGAAAGAAAACTGGTATTTTAAATTGTAATTATTTTACAATATTACTGTTTTTACTGTATTTTTTTATCAAATAAATGCAGACTGGGTATTAAGCATGAGATGACTTTCAAAAACATGGAAAAATCTTAAAAAATTGTATATACACATACATGTATGTACAGTATGTATATGTCCGCAATGAATCTCTTTCTTGCAGCATTAGTCGTTAGCTTAGCAACATGAACATTAGTCGCTCTTACATGAGAAGTGCTATTTGTGTGGTATGCGTGAAACAGCATTAAGGGTCCGATCTAAACTGCATAGCTGTGCAAATAATACTAAAGTAGATTTCTGCAGTTGTCTTGCCACCAAAAATATATAGCAGCTAATCTATTTTGATAAACATGCGACATGAGATGCACATGGAAATGCATCACCACAGCTTGGTGAATTTGCATGCTGGCAGGTCACCCTTTGTCCTGTTTCACGCTGTGTTTGCTTTATTGTTTGTACAATGCTGGCTATTGCACTTTGCTAATGTGTTAAAAAAAACACAAAATGCTTCAGTTTCTATGAGACCAGATTTAGTTTACTTCAAATTCATAAACCTGCTTAGTGTGAAAATATGATATGAACCCTTCTTATAACTAGCCTACTGTACATATTTTTTATATACTCTGTTCATAAATAGTATAAATAGATGTAATAAGTAACTGAAATCTCTCTAACAGTTGCTTGGTACTAACATTTTTCATTGTGTTAAATTAATGTGTATGTTTGTGTTACTTGTCATTTTCTGAATTGTAGCGGTCAGCCAAGGTGCTTTATCTGCATTGGGGACCCCGGTGACTTACGAGAGTGCCCTGTGATGTTTCTGGAATGCTTCTGGGAAGTGACAACCCGACATCCAAGGCTGCTGATTATCCTTTTTGTCTTCAAAGTGGATTCTCAAACTCATTGCTGCGACCCTCTGAAGTCAGACTGCAAAAGTGACAGGCAATGTTTTTTTAAATGAAGGAACCCAACTCTCATTTTTTACCTTCCAAGGTGGATGAAAACACTATTATTTTTTTCTAACTGGCTTACGTTTGTGTTGATAGTATTTCTTACATTAGATATATTACAGATGAGTCTGCAGTGACTGCATGTCAGCGTTACTGAAAGTCGTGTAGTGGTCAGTGCCGGCATGACTGTGTTCGTAATGGAATATACCCTTCTATATTATACCCTTCTATATGAAGCCCTTCTATATTTTTATATTTATATGCACAGCTTGTCTTATAATATAATATAATATAATATAATATGTCAAAGTCCTCAAAACCTTTAGAGAAACCACATATGAATTTTATATGATTATATGATTCCCTATATAATGTGTAAATACATTCTTAAAGTATATGGATATTAGGCTTACACTGGCATGAACTAAAAAGACAACTATATCATTAATTGCAAATAATTGAAAATGACATTGACAACATAATGTCTGATGTTGATGCATCAAAAAAATTGTTTCAAAAGCCTTCACAAGTGACTATCGTGAGCTGTGACATAAAATGCATTAAAAAGTCATAATTGGTCATTAATTTAATGTTAAATTAATTTAGTTTTAATAGCCCCGAAACAAAGAAATGGACAGTGGAAAATGTTCAGTATAATACATGCCTATTTATTTTGCTATTGTCAATGGATGGCGATGGTTATTTTAAATTGATTTTTTTTTTATTAAAAAAATAATATTTAACATTCTGATCAAATAATGAGGCTAGAAAAAGAGGTTTCTTTGAATTCATACGTTGGGTATGTTACAGGATAAAGAGTATTTCATTCAAGAGTTACATTTTGGCAAATGTAGTAGTTTATCGGAGTATTCCAGGCATATTATATACTGCAGTAATAGTAGGAGTAGTATGGTAATAACTATTCCGAACACAGTCATGGATCTGCATTCTGAGATTGAGCAGTGTTTTTGCAGGTATCTTGTCAGCCCTGTTACACATACAATCAAATACTGCTGTAAAAATTCTGTGCTCACGTCGGAGCTCAGTTACATTTAGTGTTTAAAGTGGAAGTACTTTTTAGAACCTAAAGAAGGATTTTTTATTAGTAGTAGTAGAATGACAAATCGTACATTTGCCTGAGCATTGCACAGTTCGTCATGTTACTTTCTATGAACCATATTTAAGTGTTTTTATCCATATGATTGTTTTCATGAAATGTATATTTGAATGTTATATAGAGTCATGAGAAAGGGCATTGGCAATATAACTTATCTTGTGAATACTGTTAGTGGTTTATGTTTACTGCTTGAAATTTACAAGGTTTTGTGTTGTGGTTTTGTTACAGTAATTGTAATGATTCATGCAGTCACTGTTAATTTAAGCAATTAAATTACTACTTTTAAGACCTTATTTTTATATCGTCATCTTTATATAATAACTTCATTTCTATGGTGCATGTGTAGTTTATTTGTAGATGTATTGCTGCAGAAAATGAATGACATTTGCCTTTTTAGTAAATGACAGGCAAAACCCCCCGTTCATATCTGAAAGCATATCTTGTTATATCATCTAAAGCAAATCAGATGTAAATAAGCAGCAGTTACTTTCTAAGAAGACATTTCAAGCATTGGTGTGGTAGTTACACCATTGTTTGTTTTAGGAAAAGTACACAAAAGAAACAGAAACTTAGAAAAAACAAGCAGACTGTTGGGATGGCATCACATATCCGTCAATCACACTTTTTGAATAAAACAACAAATAAGCACAACAAAAACAGCATTTTTTTAGAGTTTAAAAAAAATCAGGGATGTAAAATAAGTTGGTTACCTTTTATTTTACAAAAGTCATTAGGCACATTCCAGTTACCATACAAATGTAATTTTTATGAAAACACTTATGAACACGAGCCATCAAATATGAAACATGGCACTCAACAAAAAAAAGAACCAAGGGATTGTCAACCTATTTTGAATAGGAATGACTGCACAGGTATTATGAATTGTAATTGTTGCAGCATGTTGGTTCAGGTGGAAGTAAAAAGAGGCCACGTTTCTTTCTTATATTATGATAAATATTGTAATATATGAATAATGTATAACAATAGCTCTGACCAAAGCTTTTGTTACAATCTAATGCAATGTGAAATGTCTATGTATGCAAACACCAGTCAAATTTAGTATCCTGCACTTGGAAACCTTAAAATAATTTAGCAAACATTGTAGAACTCTTGTCGGTTTGGGAAAAATTCTGCAGAAAATGACAAATAAGTAAAAACAACAAAAACTAATCCCAATAATGTACTTCACATTGAAAAGTTAAAAGTATTTGATTTTTTTATGTTGTCTCATAAAATGTCAAACGCATGTTTTATCACATGACAATACAACAGTAAAAGTAAAAGGCAACTTAATGTTAAAACTGAATCTAGATACAGATTAAGAATAGAAAAGACACTCTCATGGCCACAAAGACTGATCAGTGAGGATAATCACCATTTTTGCCTATGGCCAAGTTATATTGCACACAAAAATCTACTACATTTGCCAAGTATAAAAAGTAAACACACCAGAGCAATGTAACAAAAAGTAATTAATCGGTAACACTTTACAATAAGGTTCATTAGTTAACATTATTTAACTACTTTAGTTAGCATGAACTAAGAATGAAGAATACTTCTACAGCATTTATTAATCGTAGTTAATGTTAATTCCAACATTTACTAATGCATTATTAAAATCAAAAGTTGTGCTTGTTAACATTAGTTAATAAACTGAGAATTAACATGAACTAACAGTGAACAGCTGTATTTTCATTAAATCTACTACATTTGCCAAGTATAAAAAGTAATTAATCGGTAACACTTTACAATAAGGTTCATTAGTTAACATTATTTAACTACTTTAGTTAGCATGAACTAAGAATGAAGAATACTTCTACAGCATTTATTAATCGTAGTTAATGTTAATTCCAACATTTACTAATGCATTATTAAAATCAAAAGTTGTGCTTGTTAACATTAGTTAATAAACTGAGAATTAACATGAACTAACAGTGAACAGCTGTATTTTCATTAAGCAACATTGTTTATTAATCTTCGTCAATGTAATAAATGTATTGTGCATTGTTTGTTTATGTTAGTTAATACATGAACTAATGGAACCTTATTGTAAAGTGTCACCAATTAATCTCACAGATCAACCACGATATCTTGAGCATTAAAGTCAAAATTTACAGCTCTATGCGTCTCTACACCACAATAAAAAGTTGGAAATAGTTTTGGGTAAGTACAACAAACTAAATTACAGTAGGTTTTTCAGTGGAGAAAATATGTATTTAATATGGGCCAAAGCAGGAGGGCTACAGAGTCTTCTTCTTAAGAATAAGTGGACCAACGTTGTCTCCCGTCAGCTCGTTATGCTTTATGTGTGATTTATCGCAAACAGGAAACTGCAAGATAAGAAAGAACAAATTAAGTGCTGATAGAGAGAGTGGTTCTTAGGCACCCTGAGGCTTTTGACAAAATTACACTTACAAAGAGGAAGGAGAAAATCACACTTTTTTTTTTCATTTTACACATGCACATTAATAGTTTCACTAAAGTTTTTTTTTTTAAGGGGACATATACATTTGTATTTATTTTATAATACGTTTTCCCTCTGATCCGATTATAATGTTAATCAATGTATTTTTTTTTGTGCCAATAAGTCACAATTTAGTTTTTCCATGTCCATTTTCCCTACTGTTTGATTGCTTGTATCACCTTCCAGCTCTAATCTGCTAAATGTGACTAATGCATTAAGATATTAAAAACATTAACATCATGATTTTCTATAAAGCTGCTCAAAACAATGTGTATTGTGAAAAGCGCTATACATAATTTGACTTGACTTTGGATTTAGTTTTTCCATGTCCATTTTCCCTACTGTTTGATTGCTTGTATCACCGTCCAGCTCTAATCTGCTAAATGTGACTAATGCATTAAGATATTAAAAACATTAACATCATGATTTTCTATAAAGCTGCTCAAAACAATGTGTATTGTGAAAAGCGCTATACATAATTTGACTTGACTTTGGTGCTGTTTTAGTATATGTTCACAGTACGTTGATCTACTTTACAGTTTCTCATGATATTACCCATTTAAATTCAATTAAACTGTTTTTCTACAAAAAATATTCTCTCTCTTTTTGTCAGGCATCGAACCTCCTACCGTTTTAGATCGCCAGCATCGGCAGTAGCAAACATTTGGAGTCCTCAGGTCCTCTACGTCGATCTCATTCACCACTTTAGGGTTTTCTTTTTGGATCTTCAGATTTATTAGACTGTCTCTTTGCTTTTTCTTTTTGGGCAGGAAGGGCCGGATGGTCAGATAACCCAACAGAGCCAAAATCCCCAATAAGGGCAGGAGCCGCAACCACTCTGAAACTGAGACACAATCAAGAGTCATCAGAGTTTAGGTTGTACACTTAATTATCACAATGACTCCTCACAATCCACTTAGTGAGGGATCTTCGACTTACTGTGGAAAAATAAGTGTGATAAGTTTCAGATAAAGTAATATCTAATGATTAACACACATACTTGCACACATGTGCATTAGTGATAACGAACCTGTCATGAACTATTGCGTTACACAATGTCCGTTGCTTGACCCTGATGATGGGTTAATTTAGGTGTCTGTACAGTTACTTTAACACATTTACAGATGCAAATAGTTGTGCATTTATTGTACCATCTTTTATAATACTATAATAAAGCAAAGCATGCTGTCAGATGCTCTGCTTATTTTGTTCTTCACATTTCTAAAACAGACTCACTGGTGTGGATATTTTGTATACGAAAGTAGAACCACTTGTGCAATGAGGCACTGCATCTTGAGTATCTTCTCAATAACTGTTTTTTTTCCAAGCAATTAATTAGTTATGACTTGTTTGAGCGTCTTTCTATGCAGGCATGCGCGATTAACTGAACTTTCCACCTACGCTTGACATTTAGTATGATAAAACACATACCTGTGAGTCTCGCAAAGCCGCCGATTGTGTCTGGAAGGGGTAGATTCTTAAGGTAGGCTGGAAGTTGCGTTTTGATAATCTTGGAGATACTTTCTAACACCATCTTGAATGACTTTCTGCGCTTCTAATTGAGACACAGCAGGATATTTCCTGGGACATTCTACGTCACTTGCGTAGTCGTTTCCGTTTGCTCGTTGAAGTGGGGCTACTCAAGGCTGGAAGAATATACGTAGCTGTGACCGTGAATAAGCGTAAGTTCACGGCGGGCAGTGAAAGCGTCAACCAATCAGCATCTGCAGAGTTGTTTGCGCCCGATTGGCTGCTTTCACCGCGCCACTTGCTTTTAGTTTTAATGGCTCTTTACTTTCAGTTGTACAGAAAAAGAGTGGACAATAACAAATTAATATTTCATAAGTAATAAAGTTAGAGATATCCTGTTAAAAGTATTTGAACGATTTAATTTATATATTGAAATTCGTGAAAATTGTATGGTGTTGCAAAAGAAACTTTTTCGTGTGCATTCAAGATTTTTATTTATTTATTTATTTTACTTTTTGGACCGATGTCTTTAACTTTTCAATAATATTTGGGTTATTATTACATAACAAATTGCATAATGTAATTAGATTTTTGTACATGATAATATTGATTGCAATATTATTTGATCATGCTTCTGTTTATTTTACTTGGAAAGTATCATATTCATGTGAGAAAATGAACCAAAGCTAAGCCATATTTTATTACGTTTATAAACGAGATTAAACAATATGGATCTGCTTTGAAATTAAATTAAAAAAAATTGCTTTCTTTTCTTTTTCCAGTTTTTCTCGCAAAATTTAAAAGAAAAAAAAATTCTGCTGTCAAAAATAAAATCAAAATATGTAATACAAATGGATACAGTGGATGCAGTGTCACTTTCTGTGGTGTACTTGCTGCAAAGAATAGTAGTAACATTATATTATATTATATTATATTATATTATATTATATATTCAAGGCAGTCATGCAAGAACAACATTCTCCAGCATTCTTTGCGCTTTTGAGCAAATAATGCCCGTTTTCATAGATTAATTTAAAACACAGAGATAAATTTATTTCTAAAGTCACATGTAATGCTATGGTGTGTTTTTAGATGTTATTTACGCCCTATGAAGGCGTTTATATATCTGCAGGCATCTAGCAGGACTACTATGTGCGCTGACGTTTAGGTCCATGTCTGTCCGGTGTCATTGGTGAATGACCGAAGATGTCTCATAGCAGGTTGTTTGCCCGGTTGCTCTGTAAGTAAAACAGACATGAGTGTTGTTACATTTGAAACACATCGCTGTCTTTGTTTTGACATTACTGCATCCGCTATTCTACACGTTGAAGTCGTTTATAAAAAAATAATAATAAAATCTAAATATGGATACAAATGGATACAGTGTACAGTGTCACTTTCTGTGGTGTAATAATGGTGCAAAGAGTAATATTATTAATAATAATAATAATAATAATAATAATAATAATAATTTACTGTTGATTATATATAATCCGATTAATTATTATGTTATATTACATTACATTAACATTACATTATTATTCAAGGCAGTCATGAAAGAACAACATTCTCCAGCATTCCTTGCGCTTTTGAGAAAATAATGTCCGTTTTCATGGATTAATTTAAAACGCCGAGCTAAATTTATTTCTAAAGTCACATTTAATTATATGGTGTGTTGTACGTGTTATTTACGCCCTATAAAGGCGTTTCTTTCTCTTCAGGCATCTAGCAGGACTACTATGTGCGCTGACGTTTAGGTCCATGTCTGTCCGGTGTCATTGGTGAATGACCGAAGATGTCTCATAGCAGGTTGTTTGCCCGGTTGCTCTGTAAGTAAAACTGACACGAGTGTTGTTACATTTGAAACACATCGCTGTCTTCATTTTGACATTGCTCCATCAGCTACTGTACACGAGAGAGTCATTTATCTCTTTATTATTTTCAGTAAACACACAGTTAGCTAATGCTAATGCTTGATAACAGCACCAAGTGTAACATATTTAACGTTAACAGTGCACTTCTGAAACGTGACCTTTACTGGTAAATATGCTTCACTTCAAACTCATCGCGAGGTTAACTTATTATAAATCATTTAAAAGATCAGTGTTAATGAACTTGAAAAGTTGCAGACTGACAGCAGTATCATTTGATGTAAGTGCTTATTCATTTTTGGAAATGACAGTCTATGTCTTTGCTACAGTTATGATCAATATTTTATTCATCCTCAACTAGGATGACAGTGTTCTTTATCATTTTGCTGAACGCATGTTGACAGGTTGATGCATGAGGACTAATGTGACAAGCTGTGTGTGTGTGTGTGTGTGTGTTTTCTTAAAAGCAATATAATAGAAAATCAAAATGGTCAAAAAGTTTGCTGTAATCTGTGAGTATTGCCATATTTGAATATTTTGGTTCTCTGTTAACTCTTCCAGTCTTGCCCAATTCAAGTGTCTGTCAATAAGGGAATTTTCACTCACAGAAAGTAGTGTTGATTAACTTCTCTCTCAGTGCGATATATTGCATACTATACCTTTTCAGAACCAACAGTATACTAAACAGAAATTACAGTGTATGTATTGTTGCATTTATTTCACATCTGTAGGAATTCACTCAAAATAGATTTGCTATTGAGTAGATAAGCAACTTGTTGTCTATGAGTGGTTTAAAGTGAACTTTAACCAAGAGAAATGTGGACGGACCATCTAATCCAGTTGTGGTCAATAGGCTGTTTCTTTGAAGTCATATTCTCTGCTTTCTCTTCTATTACATAATTCAGGAGCTAAGTCTTCGCTGATCACTTATAAACATATTGGAATTTGTAGTTCAGGCTGGTGCTTTGCAGCTGGTGTTGTGTGTTTGACCCCTGTCTTTTTTTGAGGTCATACCCTTTGGACATCAGACCATGTAGGGAACATATAGAGTAATGTGAATGAAGCTTAGACCAAGTATACTAATGTAGCTGCCAAGCTCACTTCAAAAGCTGCAGATTTGTTTTGAGTTTCCTGACTTAATTTTGTTGTAACCCTACAGGTCAAACATTTGCATTTAGTGTGACAGATTAATAAATAAACTGCAGGCAGTAGGACCCAAATATTACGAAGACGGATATAAAATCCAAACAGCAACATTTGGTCATGCAGGCTTCACTAAGAATTAAAAAAATCATCTTAAATAGTTAATAAACTTTTAGATGTATTTTCTGATTCTTGGTTCTTATTCCACTGTTGTTGTGTTTGTATTCGCAGTGCAGCAGGCTGGGGTGAGACACTGTTATACTGGCAGCAGGAAGAACCTTTACATCAACAAGAACACTAAGGTCATCTGTCAGGGCTTCACAGGAAAACAGGTGTGTAGCCACAGTCTGCGTTCCCCACGGCACCCTGCATTTGCCCAAATGAAAAGGTCTGGATTCACCTCTTTTTCATTTGGTTACTAATTGGAACACAATTAGTACACAATCTCGTTGGTTGTGGCCTGCCTGAGTGAGAGTAAACTGGCTGAGCAAAACAGTAAATCTCACTGTATTTAAACTTGATAAGCTGCTCACCATAACGGACCATAATGGTTTAAAAGTAGTGATGCACTGAAATTTCGGCAACCAAAAATATAATAATATAATCAGCCGGAAATGAATTTTCTGTTTCGGTCAACAGTTTTGGAGGGCAAAAATAGTTGACCGAAACGGTGGCATTTAATAAGTTTCTCTTAATTAGCTAGCTTCTCCGATGGTGAGTTTTGACTGTGTCAGTGTCTGTTTCTTGCACATAACATAGTTAAATGACACATGACAGGTAAACGTGTCAGCTGTGTGGATGGTAGTGCTGGATTAGCAATATTGCTTTCTCGTTTTTAATTTTGATGAACCAAGGTTGTCTATAATGTTTTTTGTTTATGCATGGTCAAGACTTCGCTAAACATGCTGCGCACGTGACGTGACATCCAATAATCACAATAAGCTTTGTGCTTTATTTCTTCTTACTATGAAACAAAGTCTCAGCTTTCAAATTCTGTCATTTTGATAACAAAATTCAGACATTCAAAATGTCATGTTGATGCGCTTTTCTTTTCTTTTCTTTTTTTCTTTTCTTTTTTTTTTTTTTTTTTAATTACTTGGTCCAAATAATATTCCTTTTCTTTTCTTTTCTTTTTTTCTTTTCTTTTTTTTTTTTTTTAAATCTGAGGGACTCCAAATAATATTCTGTGGTAATTTACATCATGCCACAGATGCTGTTGACAAAGCCAAAATTTTATTTAACCCAAAATATTTAAAAGTGGATAAATCCAGTTTTGCAAACAGTGAGCCACAGAATGCAGATGAATATGATGTAAAGCCTGCATGCTTCTGAAACCACACACACAAAAAAAATAATATATATAATTTTAAAGATCGTAGGGTACAGTGGGGTATAGCTGTTTAGCTATAGCTATACCAATCAGGGTACAGTGATTTGTAATAATTAATAATATGGGCCATATCATTTTAAAAGTAATTAATTAATTACTTAATTTTCATATAAAATATGATATGACCTATAAAATATGATATGACTACTTTAAAGCATACTGTTATACATGATCTATCTTGGCTATCAATCTATTCTTGGTTTATTTTTTTAGATGAGGATTTTCTAAATTGTTCTTGACATCTGCCCATAGGCCCTTTATGCTAAAATTGCTGGCTCAAGTATCCAATACCCTTCCTTTTCTTAACCCTGTGATTTATGTCCTATCTCTCATTGTATTTCTCTCGCTCTCCTTCACCCTCTTTAAAACGACTCTTTTCTGTAATAAAGGGTTATTAGATTAAGTTTTAATGAACACTCATTATAATTAGAAAGGGATGAGGAATGTCTAGTGTGTCATTGCGGCATATTAACTTTGCTGTTCGGCTACATAAGCGAACCATACCTCAAATTAATCGCCACACTGTTAACGGAGGCAGCGTGCAGGAAAAATGGCAAAGTTAGCACAGCACTTCAGTGTTAATGAAAGCATGAGAACAAATGATGGTAGAAAAGTTGGCAAGAGGACGGTCTGAAGGGAAATAGATCGGAAGCGTGCCAGATTTCTCATTCGTTCTAATTATATTTGTAACATTACAGTGCAGATATTGACGTGGTACGGGCGACCCTTGACTTTGGATTTTGCGATGTTTCAAAATAATTTGTAATAATTAACATGGATGTAGTGGGGAATGAAGGTTAAAGTTCATGATGTACAATTTCCACTGACTGTTCAAATCCCTAATCATAGGAAAATAGTACATTTCATTTTCATTGATTTTAAAGTGCGTCACATAATGAAGTTGCGTTTGTAAGTCTATGTTCTGGGCTGCATGCAGGTAAATTATTTATGTCATGTTCTGCATTAGTCTCTTCAAATGTCAATTGATTTATCTATGTACTTAAAAAAAATCTTTAGCCATGCAAAGCATGTAATTGTGCCTATAATATGCTATGCATCACTTTTAGGCTGGTTTTCCTGTTCTTTGTATTATTGAAAACTATGATTTACCTTTGTGTAGTGGTTTGGGCTCTGTATTCCAACCAGTGTCATATGTCAGTTTCACATGCAATTTAGAATTTTTATAGATACAAAGGTAATTGGATCTACTCTCTAAGTGACAATCCTCTTTATGTGCATTTTCTTTAGTAAACTATTGTGTTGTGTCTCATTTGATCCAGATCTCATGTCTTTACTCACACCACTGGTCTTTTCTTTTTCTTTTCTTTTCTTTTATGGCCCATTTAGTTTGCGATTTTATTTTTATACGTTTTTTTTCTTAATTTATTTTTTCAAAGCCATTTTCCACCCACTCTCTGACATTTAAAATAAAACTGTCTCTCTTTTTTTTGCTGCTGTGCCTTTTGAGAAGTGCCACCTTTGCACTCTGGTTTGCTCATACTTTGGCAGCAGGTTTGCTTTTGGGTTCAGTACAGATTTTAACATCCTTTATAACAACATCTTTCTGCATTACATCAGTTGTGGCAGGTTCCAGGCCCGGTTCTTCGGGGGTGCTAGAGGGGGTGCTAAGCACCCTCAAATGAAATCAAAAGCACCCTCAGTTAAAGCTGTATTAATGGCAAACTATCCAGTGCGTTATGGTTTGCGCTTTGGACATCGATTTCTGTTTCAACGTGTTTTTGCAGCGTTGAGCAATGTAGCCAATTACAGACATATCTATTCTGTTGATTTCTTGAATCAGAGGCGTTTAAGTTAGAATCCACTCACCGCTCAAATCTCCGGAGTTCTTGCAGGATTTGATTCTGGAGCCGGGCCTGGCAGGTTCACAAACCAATAAAAAATGTGCTGCATTAATGGTTAAGATCAAATTGAACTTTCTAAAAATAGACTTCAGCCATTCCTTCTAACGCTGAGAATTGTAGAACAGCAGATGCTTCTCACAACCAGCAGTGGTTCAAGGTTTAGTGAACTTTCACACACTATACTCTAATATATCTTAAGTTCCACTGGTGTTTAGGAATTATAATATCTACTTATTTAGAATGAACAGTGTGTAGATCACCATCAACAAATTATCCTTTTGAACTGTCGAGGAAGTTTTGTGTTTTCATAGTACGTCAATGTCTTTCACTCAAAAGTAAGATTTGGTTCTTTGTTATATGTCCCCTTTAATGTTAATAGAAGCTGTCTGTGCTGAACGTTAAGTCAAATTCTTCTCTGTCCTTGGTTGAAAGATCTCTGTTTCCTCTCTCTCTGTCTCTAGGGCACCTTTCACAGTCAGCAGTCTTTGGACTATGGCTCTCAGTTAGTAGGAGGAGTGTCTCCAGGCAAGGGGGGCAAAACACACCTGGGTCTGCCAGTCTTCAACTCTGTGAAGGAGGTAATGGCCTGTGTGACTGCTGACAGTCTCCTGCGAGCCACAGTTACTCTCCGGAGTTCTTGCAGCGCGTGCTCCAATTTCAATTTCTGTATATTTCTGCTTAAGGGCACAGGTAAATATGACATTTATTATTGCACATTTTTCTGAAATTAATCGCGTTTAATCCCACCTAACATTAAAGTTTTTAATTTCACATTCAATCTTCAAATTAATGTACAAACAACATAAACACAGTATATTTTTAAATATTTGTTTAATGGGCCTATCCAGTCTTCAACTCTGTGAAGGAGGTAATGGCCTGTGTGACTGCTGACAGTCTCCTGCGAGCCACAGTTACTCTTTGGACAGCTGCTCTGATTCTCTGAGGGTATTGGGGGACTTTTAAGGGGACTTATTTAGAGCAAGTGACACCAACAGTAACAGAAGTGTTAAAGGCCAGATGCCGGCTGTGTTGTCTTTATCAGTTTAAACACTTTCACATAAAGCCCAACTGAAATACCCCAAATTGGACTTTGACCTAATTTGTATTTTGGTTCTGTGCATGATTCTTTAATTGTTTTTTAGGCTAAGGATGGCACAGGGGCTGATGCCACCGTGATCTACGTGCCGCCTCCTTTTGCGGCAGCCGCCATCATTGAAGCGATTGACGCAGAGATACCACTGGCCGTCTGTATCACAGAGGGAATCCCTCAGCAGGACATGGTGCGGGTCAAACACCAGCTGCTCCGCCAGAGCAAGACCCGCCTCGTCGGCCCCAACTGTCCCGGTGTCATCAACGTAAGTGTTGCACTTAAGCTGTTTTTTTAATTCATTTATTTATTTTCTTTTTAATTTGTACCGACACAGCTTTGTTTTTGGAAACTCAACTGGATGATGTTTTGAAGAGAAGGCATATGGTTGAAGTTAGCAAAATTGTGGTTATAATTCTAACACAAAGAATCCACTCTTTGCCTATTGTCTCTCTCTCTCAAAATTAAAACTGTTTCAAATCAATCCAGTATAAAGTCAACATGAAACACATTTAGTATGCATTTTACTTCTGTTATGTGTCAAAAGTGAAATCGCATATTCAACAGGAAACCTGGAATTCCTTGGATTGTGAAAAGTGGTAGCTATACACCACTTATACTATACCATTAAAACAAGTTTGAAGTCAGTAAGAAATTTTTTGTTGTTGAAATAACTGAATAATTTAACTCAACAAAGACACATTAAAGGTGGGGTATGTATTTTTTCAAAAACGCTTTAGAAAACTGAGTCGGGCCGAGTACCAAAACAAACTTGTAGCCAATCAGCAGTAAGGGGCGTGTCTACTCATGATGCGGACGAGAGAGTGCTCAGTCAGTGCACAGGACGGACATTAGCGAGCCAAGCGACAGAAAGATAGAGATGGCGGATAAAAAACAAAAGAGGAAAACGTCTGAGTTCCGCAGCGTTTGTTCCGAAAGAAGGCTTACGATAAGGCAAGAAGTAGGACCCTTGTAAATATTGGATCAGCTTTCCAGTGCTGGAGAGAACTCAAGGAGTGGAAGGCCTATGATCGGACACCGAGGTTGCTTTGGTTCTTCTCGATAGTTGAGTAACACCGTGTCTATACCGGACGCGACAGTTGTCGTGTACAGCTAAAGTCTGTCAACACTGGACGCGATAAAGCGACCATTGAAAATCATTTGAAATTTGTGTCAACGTCATAAATAGAACGCAGCAGCAGTTTTCTGTCGGGGATTTGTCGTGCCGCACCGCATCCAGTGTAGACCATAGATATGTATAGTATATATATATCTATGGTGTAGACAGCATCACTGATTGTAATGAGTTCTATAGTATTTTGCCGCGCCGAGCCACTCGCATCCGGTGTAGACACGGTGTAACATTGGTTTTGCTTTGTTTCACAGAACTAATCGTTGCCTGGGTTGCGTACGTATGTGTGGGGCGGAGCTATCAAAATAGGGGCGAGACCCTTTTGGGGTGATTTTGACAGTGCAGAGCATAACATGCTGATTGAATAGAACTTTTTAAGAGATCCTTGAAAAGCCTAGCGTACCTCATGTCTTCTCATTCGTAAAAGAAGCATCAAAGCCAGAGCTAGAGGGTCTGGATTTGAGATGGACACTTTTTAATACATTGGATTTGTTAGAGTTTCTTACCATGTCAGGGATGATGAGATGTCTCTGCTTGAACATGAACTCAGATGTAGACCGTAGCACAGTGTTCAGACTGCTAAAAAGAGAGTGGTGCAGATCATCACTCATCTGTCAGGGAATTTTAAACTGCAGGGCTGTGCCGTTTCAAGTCATATCACTAGACAGGTTAATTACATTATAAACCTATTAATTAATCAAACTAATGTAATGTAAGAACAATTGCCAATTAAGTACTCAAGTGTATTTAAATTTAAATTGTTGGCCATCTTTTTAATGTAATAGTTAATTGCACTAAATTAATGTTCAATTAACAGTCCAAATTAAATTATAATATTGCAATTTATCTTTATATTGCTCTATTCTTTTCCCTTTTTTCAGGCATTGTATCTAGATCGGGCACTCTTACGTATGAAGCCGTACATCAGACGACACAAGTGGGTCTGGGCCAGTCACTGTGTGTTGGTATGGGAAACTAGCAATCAATTATCCATTATTATAAGTCTACAGAGTGTTTAGTACAGAAAGATCTTTGAACAATGTGTATTTTCTTTCAGGTATTGGTGGAGACCCTTTTAATGGCACTAACTTCATTGACTGCCTGGAGGTGTTCCTGCAGGACCCAAAAACTGAGGGCATCATTTTGATTGGAGAGATTGGAGGAGATGCAGAAGAGAATGCGGCAGAGTACCTGAAACAGCACAACTCTGTAAGCTGCTTCTCATATGTTCACATCTAAAAAGAAAATGCTTTTAAATGTAAAAGTTGAATGTGACTAATAATATTAGCTCAACCTTTTAACTACCTCACCTACCTAAGACAAGGCAAACTGATTTGTCTTTGTGCTTTCTT
>NW_015624871.1:626950-632349 GCF_001515625.1 Sinocyclocheilus rhinocerous
AAACTTATTTTTCTTTGTGCTTTTTTTTTTTTTTTTTTACAACAGCAAAATTATTATTATTTTTTTTAAACTAATTTACTTTTGGGACCAGATAAGTTCAAAAAACATATGCACTATTTTTTTTTAGCTGTATACAGAAAAATTTAAAGCAATAGTTCACCCAAAAATGTTGTTCCATCCAAACACATATAATTTCTTTCTTCAGACAATCATAAAAGGAGATATTAGGCAGGATGGTCACAATGCTCTTTTCTATGCTCTTTTCCATAAATGTTGAATGGTAAGAAGGTTCTGTCATGCTCCAAAATGATAAACACCATAAAAGTAATCCATATGACTTTAGGTCTATATTCCAAGTCTTTTAAAGTCTCACAACAATTTTGTGTGAGAACCAGGAAAATTGAAGTCATTATTCACTGAAAAAAACATCTTCACGGTAGTGCAGTTAAAATATGCACATGTTCAAATTTAGTATGTTATGATCTTTTATGAGAATGAGAACTGATGACGTTTGGCATTGATGACATCAAATGTGCCATATTTGAACACATGCAAATGAGATTGGTATCTCTGTCTCTTGATCAAACACAACTATTTTATGGATTCGAAAGGCTTGCAATATGCACAGACTTGCACAAGTCATATGATTTTTGGTTTTATGATTTTATTTTTGGTGAACTGTGCCTAAGATCTTCTACACACACCCCCACTCAAAGAATCACTGTTATTCATTCATGAATCGCTTCGTTTTTTCTTAGCCCTTGGGAAGTACACATTATTTTTCATCTTCTGGATATTGGCAGCTTTCTCCAACAAACAGGATCCCTCGCCACACATGGAGCTCCTCTTTCCTTGCTAGCAGGAGCTACTCACCCCTGGAGCTCACATTGTTTCTGTGAATGAGAAAACAGCCTCCAGCTGCTCTTTGATCTGTTTTGGCTGTGAAGGAAAGTCTACAGGGCTTTCATTGACTGCGTGAAATCCAGCCTGGCTGGTCCAAACATCACAAAGACCTCCTCCACATCCTAACAGCACCTCGGTTTGTGTCATCATTAAGCATGGCATATTTATTCCTCCAGTCTGAGAGTCATAGAGAGAGCTGATGCATTAACAAGTGTCTTGCATTGGGAGAATTCTGTGAAGTCTGTGATATAAAATAGAACAAGCATTGGCACAATGAGTACTAATGGAATCGTTTCAGCAGTTCTGATTGTGGCAAACTGATGCATGAATGTCCATTTTCTCAAGAGGACTGATTCAGTCTGAGAGTGTGGTAGCGGTGAGGCACAGTAACCACAGAAAATCAAGCAAATCGCTCCGAATATGTTCACCGCATGGACAAGTGCCTCATTTTGGAATGAGTGCTTGGATGTTCAAAGAAACTCTCCTCCATTCTGTGAATCAGACCATACTAAAGAGCTCATTTTTATTGTGGCCACATTTGAACTGAACCAAAATAGCGAAACCTGCAATTTTAAGCACTTTTGTGTACTTGGAGACAAGTGAGCGTGTAGCATTTTGAGCACACATTAGCACTGTGAAACTTACTTCTTTTCCGGCCTGTCAGTTAAATTAGTGGGAGAATTGATTTGGCGGAAATTATTCCTTGAAGACCAGTTGCAAATTGTATGAAATTGCTCCTTTCAGGTGAACTTTTCTCATTACCTCAACAAGGTAGTTTTTTAAGTGAATGCACCAAAGATGGCCTTGGCTATGAATAATGGAGATCAATACATGGTCATGCTACATTTCGTGCAGTAGATTTAGCCTTGGGAGAAATATTTGGCAGTTATGAAATTTTCCGTCTATGCCGCTGTTAACAAGACCTGAATTGATCAGACTGTTAAACGCATGCCGGTCTCATTAAGAAGTGTGGGCAGGGATGATACATCAGGTTCCAGGCGGTAATGGAAGCGGCGATCCATACAGGAGCTTGTAAACTATTAGTTCTAGAAAAAGTCATGTCAGATTTATGTTGCTGTATGAACCATTTTAGACTGGCCTAGGAAGAATGTCTGTATTTCTTTTGGAATAATAGTAGTGACAAAGGGCTCATGGTCCAATCCCATAACTTCACAGCGCATTTATACACCCCAAATGATGGGGCTGGCACATGTTAACCAGCCAACCCTTGACTTTTTGTTTGAGCCTCATCTGAGTTCAAAGGTACGCACAGTAGCTTCAGTCTTCTAAGAAAGTCTGTCCGGATGTCCCCAAAAACATTCAAAATGTTAGGCTACCATTTTATTCTGTTTGCCCATCTGTTGGCGGCTGCATTTGCGATTATGACAACCCACATCCCACTCTAGAATTAGGATGTCATTCATGAGGACAGAATATAGTGGGAATGAGGGAAAAAACAGACCTGAGCATGATGGTCCATGAGACGGTCAATGACAGTTAATTGGCTTGGACATGACAAATTGCCTTCCATGAAAGTGAGATTGTATTAAATGACATACTCGAGCCACTGTATCTCAGGGGAATGCATACGTTTTGTGAGCAAAGGTAAACATTTCTCGGGGGAACTGAAAAATTTGTACAAGTAAAAGCAAAAAAAAAATCGATTTTTTTTTTTAACCATCACCCTGTCCCTTTAGGGGCTCCATAGAAAATAGTTGTGCTGCTTGATATGCACGTGCAACATCTTTTTACAAGATTCTCTGAATAGAAATTTCGCAAACAATCATTTGAAATAGAAGCGTTTTGTTACTTTAATGTCATTGTTGTCACTTTACTATCATTGTCACTTGTCAAAGTTGTCACTTGACACATTGTCAATGCATCCTTGCTGTGTATAAGTATTAATTTCGTTCAAAACAAAAAAGTGTGTATGTATTTCAAAGTCCTTGTGTCGTTTTCTACTCTTTAGGGTGCCAGTGCTAAGCCTGTGGTGTCATTTATTGCTGGCTTGACGGCCCCTCCTGGAAGGAGAATGGGGCACGCAGGAGCCATCATTGCCGGAGGCAAAGGGGGTGCCAAAGAGAAGATCGCCGCCCTGCAGTCAGCTGGAGTCATCGTCAGCATGTCTCCGGCTCAGCTGGGCAGCACCATGTACAAGGTGAGACCGTTTTTTCTGAGTGTGAGTTGTAACTCAGAGGCAGAGTCACCACAGAGATGCCACCTCCTGTTTTACCTCACTAAATGCTCAACGCTGTTTTTCGTTCTGCAAACTCAAACATGCTGAGAGCAAGCATTAAAGAAATTCTTTTTAGTAAAAAAAAAAAAAAGATTATTTTTTTGTCTTAGTTTAAAGTCTCACAGTGATGTCAGTTTGCTGATAACTCTTTTTAAAGTACATTTATTGGTTTGTGTGGCTGTAACGGCTCTGGAAAATTCAGTGTTCTGTGGGCCAAACCAGTGACTAATATAAAGGGCCCCCTTAGACAATCACAGCAGTTTTTACCGTAAGATATTCAATAGAAAGCTAGACCGCAAGAGAGGAAATGAACAAAGCTCCATTTATATTGGTGAGTTAGCAGTTCTGCCTCCTTTATCTCAATATATCACAGCCAGGAGTTTTAACAAGATGTATACAAAGTGAAAGCGTGTATTACACTCATTCATCATTTTAGCCTTTCATTATCAGCGCTAGCAAACGCTCCTTCCTCTGCATCAATACCATTTTCTCTCCTCTTCCACCACACCCCTGGATTCTAATTTGTAATCATTGGAAGTAATGATGAAAAACACTCTGGCTGGTTGTTAATTTTGCAGCCCATACATCTGTGTTTATCTCATTGGTCGATTTAATAATGATGGCACATACACACGCCTCAAAGTTGATTGTGTGTTTCCCCGCTTCGCCTCCATGTTAACACTCACACATACGAAGGCAACTCACTCACTGTACCTGCCCCAGTCCCAACCTGAACGTTAACCCTTTATCTCCCAGTATTCTTTGTGTTTATGCCTGGATGATATAGCCAAAAACATTTAGCAGCTTTTTCCACTCTATTGTCTATTTTTTTATTTGTGCTGAAACTTTCAGATAGAACAACCGATAGATAGTTTTTTTTTTTCTTAAAGATATTAATGCTTTTATTCAGCAAGGACACATTTAAATTGATCAAAAGTGACAGTAAAGACATTTAAAATATTACAAAAGATTCTTATTTCAAGCAAACTTTTTTTTGAACTTGGGAAAAACAAATCCTGAAATCCTGAAGATCATGGTTTCCACAGAAATATAAAGCAGCACACATGTTTTCAACCTTTTTAATATTTAGCGGCAAATCAGCATATTAGAATGATTTCTGAAGGATCATGTGACACTGAAGACTGGAGTAATGATGCTGAAAATTCAGCTTTGCCATCACAAGAATAAATTACATTTTAAAATATATTAATATATACTATTTCACAATATTACTGTTTTTACTATGTATTTGAAGAAAAACATCAAAAAAATTCAGATCCCACAGTTTTCAGCTTTAGTATGGTAATGTATTTTTAAAATAGCAGTGCAGAGTAATTTACAGCAATATTTCTGTTGTAACGAATGTAAAATGCCACACTGGGACACTGTTGTGATATTTGAGTCATGATACAAATAAACCTTTGCATCAGTGTTTTTAATATTAATTTAAACAGACAGTTATTTATTAGCTATCTGGAGTATCTATCTTAATGCTTCACAGTTTTAGAAACATTAATGACCAAAAAAATGTACACACAAATCAATATTCACAATGATGCTTAATTTATATCACAAAATCTTTGCAAATATATTGTGAATATTCAGTAAAACACCCAGCCTAATCACTAATCACACTCTCGTTCTTTTTCCACTCTCTTTTTACTAATGATGTAACCACAGCAAATACTTAATTTCTTGTGTTACTCAAGGCCATTTCCTGCAATCCGTATCATTTCAGTCTGCAGCGGACAAGGCACTGCTTGACCATTAGATGGCAATAGAGCTTCAAGTATTTTTTACAGTGCATCTTAGTTCTTTGAAACATGATATTTGCATAAAGGAATTCTCTCAGAAATGCGCCATTCCGTCACCCTTAGTTGAGGAAAATGCGTTTTCAAAAGCACAATGCATCACCCTGTAGCTGTAAGCCTTTGTAAGTTAACTATGTAAATAGCTATTCCTGAGTGGAACGATCTTCATTTGTCTTTGTATCATACAGTGCATTTCTCACAGCTTTATGTGTTTACCCACAGCTTCTGTAAATGTTTTTTTTCTTTCTTTGCAATTAACCTTAATACAGCCTCAGATCCCGAGATTCACAGAATCTTTTGTTTAATGCAGAGAGCTTTCCAGCTGTTGGAACTTCCACATTTAAAAAATCAAATATATATATATCTTTCTTTGCAAATACAGCCTCAGATCCCGAGATTCACAGAATCTTTTGTTTAATGCAGAGAGCTTTCCAGCCTTTCCAGCTGTT
>NW_015624871.1:634235-643469 GCF_001515625.1 Sinocyclocheilus rhinocerous
AATCGAATATATATATATATATATATAGATAGATAGATATAGATTCCTATTAGACTATTAGTGACGCCAAGCTGAATCAAAAAATTGAGCAGTCTAACCATTGAAAAAATGGCAGACACACACACACACACACACACACAAACTCCAGAAGCTCAGCAATGAAATATTTTGTGCAATAGGCAAGGTCAGAACAGAGTGCCATTTTCTCCTAAAATATCAAAACATCTGAGACAAATACTGTACAAACCACATTTCCAAAGGATGGTTTTCCAAGCTTAATGAAAAAGAAAAATCCTCCTGGTTTAAGGGAAAAGGTGTGTCATAGCCTGAGGGACAGTGGGTAACACAAAATATAAGCAACACCAAATAATTTTTACTCTTAATGATGATCATATTTTGCATTTCAAGGAATAATTTACCCCAAAATGAAAATTCTATCATCATTTATAAGTTGTTATTAATCAAGTTCTTTTCTTGTTTGGAACACAGAAGTAGTTTTTTTGTCATGTTGTGTCTCTGATCCTCATCCTCTTTTATTTTATGGAAAAGAGCAACATGGACATTCTTTTTGTGTTCCATTGAAGAAGTAAAGTTAACTGTTTTAGAACAAGATGAGGCCAAGAAAAATGACTGCATTTTCATTCTTAATGTGAACTACCTTTTAAATCCATTTCATTTTACTTTTCTTGTTGTTTTAATAATAAAAGTAGTCTTTAATTTATTTACTTATTAAAAACAACCTTAATAATTCAAACAAAAAAGTACAATCAATAAATTAAAATACATTTTAAACAGCACATGAAACATTATTAAAAAGAAAAAAGATAAGATTTAAAAATATCAATTGACTGTGCTGCACAAATTTAGCTTTTTTTATGTTTTCCTCCATTTCCTTAGACTTAATTCTTCTTTGTATTGTATTTCAGCACTTTAAGCACAGTATACTCTTTATCAATATAGTAAATGTTAACAAATCATGGCAGTAAACTTTGTTGACTCAGACAAACTAACTGTAAACAGACCCCTGCTATGGACGCAGTGAAGGCAGCCCATGCCGGACATGTTTGTTGACCCCTGTTTATTCTTCCCTGTTCTCTGCAGGAGTTTGAGAAGAGGAAAATGTTGTAACTTGTTGCAGGGAGTGTGAGAAACAAACTGGCCTCCCTGCCTTAGGACCTTCATCCCTGCTGGAGCCCACCACCTTCCTCCAGGCTCAACAGTGCGCACACTTTGTGTTTTCAACAGATTCTATCAGTACATATTCCATATTTGCACCAGAGGAAATAATAATAATAATAATAATTAAAAAAAAACATTTCAGAGTCTATCACAGCCTTCGTCTTAGAAGTGTACAGCACAGGAACATATCCACCTTCTAATCCAGCCACAGTCGGAGCAATGTAAGCCATGTTGTTGCTTTATGTCATAATGTTTTCTCTCCTTCTTAAACAGAAAATATATCTCTTATGCTCTACCTTGTGGTAGTTGATTTCTTTATACATTTAAAATTATGCTGCATTTGTTAACATTATGATGCATATGCTGCAATGTGTGAATTTTAAACTGCAGCACAATGCTGTTCTCCCTTTGCACTGGAACTCATTTGTGCAATTGAAAACCTTTGGCATTCCTTTTCAGAGTTCCCTTTGCAGTTCACTCTAGCTCAGCGTGAGCATATACATTTTCTCCTATAGTTTTCAGCTTTTACTTCATATGGCAGGCATAATTATAGATGTGAAGATGGCTCTGACAGATTTAGAAAGCTGTACCAAAGACATCATTGTCAGGTAATGCTGGCCATCCACAGATGTCGTAACGTATCGCTCAGAAGCCAACGCAAGATGGACTATTTAGTCTTTTTCGTGCGACAACTTTTACTTTAGCATGACGAAATTGGAGCGCTAAATGGTTAGAATTACTGAAATCTAGTTTGCATTGAAAAGAGCGGAACTACATGTCACCTGTCCCAGGGTTTTAGCAAGGATTTTCATTTGCAGACACAGGTTTATTAATTCTGGCAAGGTAAAATGTGTGTGGGAGGACTTTCTCCTTTCGCCCTGTAATTGCATCTCTCCTGCCTAATGATATGCATTCACATTTTATTCCGATAAAGAATGAAAATGCAAATTTGTTCTCTTGCCAGGTGCATTTCAGAAGTGCTCAGAGTTGATGAATATTCTTAGTTGGAATCACATATTTATCAGCCTCAATTATGCAGAGTTGCACAGGTTGTTTGTTTTGGAAAAAATGTGCGACTTTGCTCAGATTTCAATAACACCAATTTGTGTGGAATGAGTGGGAGGAGGTCAGCCTGGAAATGTCACCGAATGTATGGTACACTGACTGTATCGTTACAGCCCTCCAGCTGAACTGTAATGGGAAGAATAGGGCGGGAAAAACACTGAGATGAGCTCTTCAACTGACACGCAACACATCTCTCTATCTGCCTTTGTGCCGAACAGAAATTGGGACACATACTTTGAGAAAATGATCACAGATTCGCTGACTGTGTGATATCTAATGCTACAGTTGCGCAAGATTTGTGGATGGGTACCGGATTTTATTCTTAGAAATAAGACTTGAGCTTATTAGTGCTCGCCAGGGTAGACGGGTTGTACCAGTTGTTCATGAGCTTTTTCTTAAATTGGGACAGAAAGTTCACACTATATGGTGTAGTAACTAGTTTAGTTTGTGACTAACTCTGTACTTCGTATGGTTGCACTGTTTGTTCTTAAAGGAACACTCCACTATTTTTGAAAATAGGCTCATTTTCCAGCTCCCCTAGAGTTAAACAGTTGAGTTTTACCGTTTTCGAATCCATTCAGCCGATCTCCGGGTCTGGCGGTAGCACTTTTAGCTGTAGCTTAGCATAGATCATTGAATCTGATTAGACCGTTAGCATCTCGCTCAAAAATGACCAAAGAGTTTCTATATTTTTCCTATTTAAAACTTGACTCTTCTGTAGTTACATCGTGTAGGAACACCGACGGAAAATGAAAAGTTGTGATTTTCTAGGCCGATATTGCTAGGAACTATACTCTCATTCCGGTGTAATAATCAAGGAACTTTGCTGCCGTACTATGGGTGCAGCAGGCGCAATGCTATTACACAGCACCTGAAAATAGTCCCCAGCACGCTCCCTGTGCAAGCAGGTGGTCATGTTGGTTATGTTGACGGAAGTTAGCCTATTTTCAGGCGCTGCGCAATATCATTGCTCCTGCTGCACCCATTGTACGGCAGCAAAGTTCCTTGATTACTACACCGGAATGAGAGTATAGTTCCTAGCCTATCGGCTAGAAAATCACAGCTTTTCATTTACCGTCGGTCTTAGTACACGATGTAACTACAGAAGAGTCTAGTTTTAAATAGGAAAAATATCTAAACTCTTTGGTCATTTTTGAGCGAGATGCTAACGGTCTAATCAGATTCAATGATCTATGCTAAGCTACAGCTAAAAGTGCTACCGCCAGACCCGGAGATCGGCTGAATGGATTCGAAAACAGTAAAACTCAACTGTTTAACTCTAGGGGAGCCTATTTTCAAAAATAGTGGAGGGTTCCTTTAAAACACACTAATTTATGGCTCAGGGCTGACTTTTGCCTATTTTCAAAAATAGTGGAGTGTTCCTTTAACACTTATATGCTCGCCTTTAAATAAAGCGCAGCTGAGTATTATGACATTTATCTTTGTAGATCCAGTAAGCACCCTTCAAATCTGTGAACTGAGGTAGAGCTGAGTATTTCAGTTTGATCTTATGGGTCATTTTTCATGCTGCTTTTGCTTCTTGGAACTCTCAACCATAATAAATTGCATTTCCTTTGAAATGTATACATATATAATCATAAAATACAATAATTATATATAAACAATTTTCAGGAACAATATAATAGCGCAACAGCCAAAATTCCGGAAGTAAAAACTTCATTCATTTTCTACATAGGTAAATTTTAACAATAAATTAACAATAAATCATAAACCTTTAAAGACAGACCTGTTTTGTGGTTATTGCACGATGGTATGTGCTTTTGTTACAGCAATCTGTTTGCATTATTATTACAACTTATTTTTAAAATAATCATGTTAAACGGTGGAATTTATGAAAAACTACATTACCCATAATACTGTACAGAAAATTCCACTAATCAGAGTCCTGGCGAGCAAATTGTGCCAAAGAAAAAACTCTGGAGGGAACTCCCGCTGCCGTGAAGCACCGCAAATTACGTAATCAAGTCAGTCTCCCTACACTCTCAAAATAATTAAATATTTGTATAAATATATTCATATTTTGCTTAATGGGATTGCAGTACTTTTCTTCACTTAAGCCATTAAGTACACAGTCTTGAACGTTTTGTCTTTTGTCCGATTTTAATTTATAAATTTTTTTTTGGCTTCACATCACAGTTTTATATTTTTGTGATTCACTTCGTAGTTGATTAACTTGGTTCAACATTGTAATAGAATCCCTATGGGAATTTTTTTTTTTTTTTTTCAGAACTAGTGCTGCTGAAAAAGTGAGCAGGCACTAATGCAATCTATTAAAATATAATTTTTTATAAAAAAAAAAGATAATCTTTTTTTTTTCCCCTCTTAAAATGTAGACAAGTGTACACCATATGTGTCTGTGAGGTAAAAAAAAAAAAAGTTATTTATTCAGTCTGATATTTTATTCCAGTCTTTATATCATGATGTTATGATTCAACGAAGTTTAATGATGTAACACTCAAATATTTAGTTTAAATTGTAATTTAGTGTCCATTTACACCACAACCAGGCTAAGTAAATTGCACAAAGCTGATTTAACCAGCCTCGACACATCCTCAAGTCAATTTGAAGAAGAATACATATATGCATATATATATATATATATATATATGCATATGTATATATATGTAGGCCTATATAGATTTTAGTCTGGATACATGCCATATTTTTTTTGACAACACTCTCAGAAATATAGGTACAAAAGCTGTCACTGGGGCGGTACCTTTGGGCTGTCCACTGGAAATATTTTGGAAATACATTTTAAATGTTGCATCATGCAGCTGAGTGATCGACACCAAGATGAACAAAAGTACAACCCATTAAACAGGCTGTACTTTCTCTCAGCCTTGTTTTCATTCATGTAAAGTTTAATATGGCATCTGCGTCCATAAAGGTCCACAGCTTGAAAAAGTAACATTTGTCATTTTAAATCGCACCACTTTTGACGCCTGAATCAGTAAAGAGTTGCGTTTTTTATTGGTTAAACTTCCATTAGGTTGTTGCAGATGCTAATAATGACATGAAATGTCTTAATATGCATGGTTTCTCCTCAGGTGTACGACTTCATAGAGCCCTTGCAGGAAATTTAACATCAGTGGCAGCTTGTCATAGTAGCGAATCTCATAACATAAGAAAAATGGAAGTTTCTTGCTACTTAACACAGATACAGAAGCAGGCCCTTCATATTATAACAATCCATTATCTCCATTGTCATGCATCATCATCATCATCACTTCCACAACCATTCCTCACAGTTCCTCCACATGGTATTTTCTCAAACAAGGAAAGACTGGGCCTCATGGGAGCTTATATAAAATGTTTTAGGGTAATGTATGGATAACTTTGAAAAAAAGAGACACTGATAGGGTCTGGCCAGATTTAATTTCTAATGATCTAAATAAGACTTTAAAGGATGGATCACCCATTAATGAATGTTGCCTTTTACTTTATATTCCAAGTCAATTGAATGTATGCACTATTAAAAATAAAGCTTCCAAAAGGGTTTTTTCGCAGCGATGCCATTAAAGAACCATTTTGGGTTCCCCAAATAACCTTTCAAAAGAGCCTGCTTTTTTTCTTTGTGTGAAAAACATTTTAATAATCTGAAAACCCCTTTTCCACTATAAAAACCTTCTACATGATGCAGGTTCTATTATTAAATAACAATTCAAATGTTGTTCTGTTTGCTATATGGAAAGCTATTATGTGGACTTCTATGGTGCTTAGACCCCATTTATTATAATTTCATGGAAGAGACTGACTAGAAATTTTTATTTTTTTGTGTTCCATATTAGTCAGGGTCTGACTTTGGGAACGACACGTGGGCGAGTAAATGACAATAGCATTTTTGTTTTCGTGAACCATTCCTTTAGCTTCATGCAATGCTGTAAATAGCAACATTTTGTAGAAACCGAAAAATAGATGCTAATGGAGCCTATAAATGTGCTCTTTCACCAGACGTCTTTGTACGCTTATCTCAATTTCGTCACTGTCGGCCTAAGAAAAGAATATGCTGTGTAGCCTACATATTGTTACCAATTACGTTCCAATCTACATTTGAAAAATTACCATAATAAAGATTGGAGCTCGAATTGGCTTTATTTGTTTGGGGGCTTAAGGTATCTGCTCTCCCGGAACTTTACAGTGGCCAAGCACTGCCGTGGCACTCGTTATCTTTGTGCATAGCTAATGAAGCAGCGCTGCGGCGCACACTGCACTTTTTCATTCATACCTCAGTGCCTTCGATTTGGCCATGAAGAGCTGTGCATTGGCAGTGTGACAAGCGATAATATGAACAAAAATAACTAGTTTTCTTCTTCTTCTTCCTCCTCCTGCACGTCATGTTTTAGCTGAGGTGTGTTGTTGCCTACCCGCTGAACTCTTTCAAACTCCGCTACTACACGCCTGGCAAGATGCAAGATGCATGTGTGTGGGTTTTTACTTTCAGATTCACATTAACGTGTTATTTATATGTTCCATTAGCTCATTAAAAATGTGTTAAAATAAAAAAAGTGTATGTATTTATTTATTAGTTATATGTTTAATATATTATTTATTCATAATATAAGTTAGCCATAATTATAATTTGTATATAATTAAAATAATAATTAATAATTAATTAAAAATTAATATAATAAAATAATGATATTATTATTATTACTCATTCATTCTTTCATTTATTTATTCAGAATATGATTTAACCAAAAATATAATACTATGATGATGCTGATGATTATTATATTCTTAATGCTCATTCAGTCACTCATACGTTTATTTGGAATATGGTTTTGGAGCCATATTATGGGGAAAATGAAAATACAACAAGAACAATTTATATTATTATTGTATATTCTTGATATTCTTTCATTAATGAATCAGAATATCAGAAAATCTGAATATGATTTAGCCAAAATTATCATTTGTATATAATTTTGGCTAAATAAAATGATTATTATTATTATATTTTTGATATTCATTCATTCTTTCCTTAATTTATTCAGAATATTATTTAGTAATAATACAAAATTATGATGATTATTATTATTATTATTATTGCTGTTCTTGTTGTTGTATTTAAATTATTTTTTTTCCAAAATATGGCTCCAAAACCATATTTAAAACAAAGAAATGAGTGAATGAATGAGTATCAAGAATATAATAATAATACAAATAATAATAAACCTAAATTAAATAAATAAATAACATTTTGGTGATTATTATTATACTTTATTTCTCCCCCAAATATTGTCTCCTAAATAAATGTCAGTACTAATTAAATGGCTTGTTCTTCATCGTCGTCGTCGTCTTCTCCTTCTCCTTCTTCTTTTATCTTTCTTGGAACTGTACAATTGCCCAGTTGTTTGGTTACATGCTGTATTTTAAGGTGTCTGTAAGGAAACCTAACATGCAAATATTGTCTCCTAAATAAATGTCAGTACTAATTAAATGGCTTGTTCTTCATCGTCGTCGTCTTCTCCTTCTTCTTTTATCTTTCTTAGAACTGTACAATTGCCCAGTTGTTTGGTTACATGCTGTATTTTAAGGTGTCTGTAAGGAAACCTAACATGCTTGCTGTTTTCAAAAGGGGCTTGATAAATTCAGCACTCCAGGTTAGCCAGACTGCAAGTATCTCATTGTGGCCTCAGCAATACAATATATATTTTTCTTCACCTCCACTCCTCTCTTTCCTGCTGTAGTTAAACCATTACCTCAGTCTGTATGAACGCAACTGCACAATCAATCCACTGCCTCTCAGACAAATCAATGTCTCCTTCATATAACAGTTCATATAAACTACTCGTAATTGTTTGTGAATCCTTTGGCTGCAGGTAGTGTGATTTGTTGTTGAATTACACTGATCGCTGATGTTTTTTTTGTGTAGTTACAGCCATTTTTGGATAGGATATGCTCAAGTAGTGGTTTTAGGGAGTGCCTGGTTTACCTGTGGCATTGTCTTGAATTAAGCACTTCCTACATCCTTTTTGTGGGTATTTTAATGGTCTTTAACATTTTATGGGCCATATTAAATGAACCAAGTGAAAAAACACGAGATCAAAAGGGTCATACACACATTACATATAGGGTAAGCTTGGACTATCAACATTATATATATGTTGGATATTGCTTTTTTTTTTGGTTCATTCAGATAGATGAAGGGGCCATCTGAGTGACATTTTAAAACATTATTCACACTTTGCTTTGTTTTACGTGGTGTTTAGCAGTCATACATACTGGCATGCATCAAAAATGGTTTGGCAAACATGAAGGGATATCTAATTTTATAGGAATTATCTGCCTCAGTCAAATTCTTGATCATCTTTAAAAGATTCAGTACCACAAATCTGGTACACTTTGGCTATTTTTCAAAAATCATCACTCATTGTAGCAGCCTGATAACTTCTAAACAGAAAGTTCAGCAGTTAGCAAATATAAGCTATGAGACTTCTTCCAGAAAAAAAACAACAACTTTTAAACAGCTTTGTGTATATATTTTAGTATATTTATATATTTTATTAATCAATCAATGATTGCAATTGTGCTCCATAATTAAGTCACTTTTTAAATTTAATTTACTGCTTTATTGCTTTGTATAAAAACATTAGCTAAATTAAAGGTGGGGTATGTATTTTTTCAAAAACGCTTTAGAAAACTGAGTCGGGCCGAGTACCAAAACATATTGTAGCCAATCAGCAGTAAGGGGCGTGTCTACTCATGATGCAGAGGAGAGAGCACTTAGTGCACAGGACGGACATTAGCTGAGCAGAGCGACAGAAAGATAGAGATGGCAGATAAAAAAACAAAAGAGGAATACGTCTGCGGAACAAAAGAAGGCTTACGATAAGGCAAGAAGTAGGACCCGTGTAAATATCGGATCAGCTTTCCAGTGCTGGAGAGAACTCAAGGAGCGGAAGGCCTGCGATCGGACGCCGAGGTTGCTTTGTTTCTTCTCGATAGGTGAGTAACACTGTGTCT
>NW_015624871.1:644865-652924 GCF_001515625.1 Sinocyclocheilus rhinocerous
GGATCAGCTTTCCAGCGCTGGAGAGAACTCAAGGAGCGGAAGGCCTGCGATCGGACGCCGAGGTTGCTTTGGTTCTTCTCGATAGGTGAGTAACACTGCGTCTCGTGCTGCAACAGCTAAAGTCTGTCTACACTAGATGCGATACAGCGACCGTTGAAAATCATTTGAAATTTGTGTCAATACGTCATAAATAGAACACAGCATGCGCAGCAGTTTTCTGTCTGGGATTTGTCGTGTCGCGCCGCACCGCATCCAATGAAGACAGCATCACTGATTATAATGAGTTCTATAGTATTTTGTTGTGAGCTATTAAAATAGGGGCGAGACCCTTTTGAGGTAGGGGCGTGTTTGTTTTGGTGATTTGAAATATCAACATTGGCTAACAGAAATCACTTACCCCACATTTAATAATTATTAATCTAGATTCTGAGCTGAATCCTCAGTGCTCATGTCATTGCATTACATTAATTCAGTAATACTTATTGAAAATATTTGCCGCTGCCACTACACGAAACATTCAGTTTTAGTAAAGAAATCCCATACATCTTTTAACAACACCACCCCTCATTTCTACAGGGAAATCAGCTGTATGTGTTTAGAAAAGGAGACTTAATAGTTCTGTAATTTAGAGTCACCAATGCGCTTATAACAAGTTGTTCATAATTAATCAACCAAAGTTGTTCTTTAACAAAAGCCAGACACCAGAGACCTTCCGGTAAGCTAAATTTGTGCACATGTAGGCCTAGTAGATGAAATTACTAATGTATTTAGAACGATTTTGGGCATGCATGCAAATTGCTACAAGCCATTCATTATGGGTCTAAAGGCACAAGAAAAGTTTTAATTTCCCACCTCCTCTCCAATCCCAAAAGGCTTTAGGGCATTGGTAAGTGCTGTTCACTCTGTGATAAGTCGGTGTGGGTTTTTGTTTCAGTGTCTCTCAAAAGGTTGTTAAGTCTGTCACTCCGAGCGCTGCTGCTGCTGTGTGCGAGCAATAAAAGTTATTATGAAGAAAGTTTGTAACCAAGCAGTTGACAGTAGCCATTGACTTCCATAGTATCCATATAAAAGGCAATGGCTACTGTCAACCATTGTTTACTACTGTCAACTACTGTCAAAATATCTTCCTTTGTACTCATACAGGTTTGGAACAACTTGAAGGTGAGTAAATGATGACAGAATTTTCATTTTTGGGTGAACTAACCCATTAAGTGTTATTATCAATTTAATTTTCCAAATACCATGAAATTGGAGTACTGAGTTTGTGTAGTTAACATTCTTGGATGTTTATCCTTGTAATTAGATACTGCCGCTTGTTCTAGAAGTAAACATGGAGTGATATACAGGCCATATGATTCATCTCTGTTGCCTCAATGGTTGTTCATCACAATCCTTTTAAATGAACATACCTGTGAGAGAGAGAAGTGATAAAATCTGATAAAAATAGCAGTGACTTACCGCAGCGCTAAAAAAACAAAAACATGAAGAGGAGGGTTAGAGAGAGGGAGGGCGAGCAGGGGTGGGAAAAGATAAACAGTTGCTCCTATTGAAACCAGTTAGAAATTATTTTTGCTCTGCCGAAAATAAGGTTTAATTTTTCACGCTTGCAAAGCTGATGAGTACCAAGTGAGACGGTTCTGTAGGAATAAGCTATTGTTTTTCCACTGTGACAGTTCGCTTGAGAAATGTGATCATGGCTTAAATGGAAAGAACTCCCTAATGCGTTTCTGAAGAGGCTGTGATAGCTTCATTGAAGTTCTTTATTCATTTTTAACAGAATCGACTTCAAATCTACCACTAAACGACTACATCACCTATTGTTGCGAACACAGTTTTAACTAGGGCTTTTGAAACTCCATTATACCTTCATTTCATATGAGTGCAAAGGGACAATACTATTATTGTGCTGATGAGCCTCTGTATTATTATCATTTGTACTATTGCTATCTGTGCGACAGTACTATTTGCTAGCTGAAAGGACATAATAAGGCACTGTATTACTCTGTTCTACTGTAGTGAACCAGGGTAACTCAAATAGATGTTGCCACCAACTTTTAGTCAGCCATTGAGGTCTGGTATTATTAGGCTAAAACAATTATCCAGAGAGCAGAATAGTTCAACCAAAAATGAAATGTTGCTGAAAATTTACTCACAAACTCATCTACATCTTGGATGGCCTGATTTTTTTATTATTATTATTGGAACAGATTTGGAGAACTTTAGAGTTACATCACTTGCTCACCAATGGATCCTCTGCAGTCAGAATGAGAGTTCAAACAGCTGATAAAAACTAGTGGTGGCGAGATGAAGCTTCATTAAGCTTTGAAAGTTCCGAGGCTTCAAGAAATGAAGCAGTCGTGGCCTAATGGTTAAAGAGTCAGACTTGTAACCTGAAGGTTGCGGGTTCGAGTCTCAGGTCCGGCAGGGATTGTCGGTGGGGGGAGTGAATGACCAGTGCTCTCTTCCACCCTCAATACCACGACTGAGGTGAGACCCTTGAGCAAGGCACCGAACCCCCAATTGCTCCCCGGGCGCCGCAGCAATATGACTGCCCACTGCTCTGGGTGTTTGTTCACTGTTTGTTGTTGTGACAGTGCCAAAATGTGTGCTACAGGGTTAAAAAAGTCTTGATACATTAACATATACACACATACATACATAAACTAGTTCTTTGAAGTTTTTATGTTCCGTGTTTTTTTTTTTGTTCATGATGGCGTTATTTAGACTGTCTAAAAGAAGGTAAAAGTGATTAAGGTGGACTGGACAGAGGGCAGTGGAAGTAAAAGTTTAAAAACAATATTTCTTCCACTGAAAAGTGAACCCCTTCTCAAAGCACTGCAATCAAACGAGGCTTTGACCGTCACCAGTGACGTCACTTCACTAAAACAACACAAGCCTCGATACGGAGCTCCGGAAGGAAGTGCCTGACGTTCTCGATACAAGCTTTGAAGCCTCATTATCAGGCGTAATATTACTAATAAAAACATCTCAGTAATCCACATGATTACTTGTTACTGTTGATTGTAGGCTGTTTCAGCAAATTTTCATTTTTGAGTGAACTATTCCTTTAAAACTTTTGATCACCTGGAAATGATTATTATCCACAATAAATTGTAAATATTTATTAATAACTCACAAAACAAAACAGACTATGGAACCGGATGTTTATTTACCAAATAATTATTTTGGATCTGTTCTGCATGTTCAGTGGTGTTCAATTACTTTGGGTTTAATCTTCTGGCTCATCTGTTTTCTCACAAAATGTTTGTCTTTCATTCATTATTCGTCAAACCGTTACTCTCATATTAAGATTTGTATTGACAAATCTAGCATTCAGCTATGATTAAGAATGAATTTAGAGTACAAGATTGTTTCAAAGTGATTGTCAGCTCCATCTAGTGAAAAGAAAGGTTTGACATCTGACGATGTTGCTAAAAGAAATGTTCAGAATGTTCAGATGTTCAGAAATAGTAAGTGATTTTTTACAGGGTACCTCACAGAAACTTTCTTGACAGATATCAGTGGAATATGTGTTCTGAGATATCTCCAGCTGCCTCTGACAGCCCTATAGGCTTTGTAAACAGTCAAAATTAATCTGACCGCAGAGCGCTGTCGTTTGACCAATCGGAAGACATTGAGGTGTTTGCTTCTTGTCAGTTATTTTAAGTGTTCGGGTTCATTTTGAGTGTTGCTGACATCTATGGAAGCCAGAGTTTTTGGATAGAGGGGCAGTCTAGTTCAGATTGGCAGAATTTAGTGAAATGGCTATTAGCACTTTTACATTGTTATAATAAAGAAAATGAAGTACTTTTGTTCATTTCAATGCTTTATGTACTGTCAACACTTGCAATAAAATGATTTTTTTTCCCAGTGAAATGATATCTCTACCTCTTAAACAACAATAACCAGGGATAATTTGTATCTGATGTGGGTCGATTCTGAGCATCTCATTTTCCTTGGGTGCCGTTTAAAAATGAATCTGACCGCAGAGCGCTGTCGTTTGACCAATCGGAAGACATTGAGGTGTTTGCTTCCTGTCAGTTATTTTAAGTGTTCGGGTTCATTTTGAGTGTTGCTGACATCTATGGAAGCCAGAGTTTTTGGATAGAGGGGCAGTCTAGTTCAGATTGGCAGAATTTAGTGAAATGGCTATTAGCACTTTTACATTGTTATAATAAAGAAAATGAAGTACTTTTGTTCATTTCAATGCTTTATGTACTGTCAACACTTACAATAAAATGATTTTTTTTTCCAGTGAAATGATATCTCTACCTCTTAAACAACAATAACCAGGGATAATTTGTATCTGATGTGGGTCGATTCTGAGCATCTCATTTTCCTTGGGTGCCGTTTCTAAGGTGGCATCTCTCTGCTCAGAGCTCTCAGTATCCAGTGGACAGATGCTCTTATTTGTTCTTCAGTTCACCTCGGAGAATCCAAGGCATGAGGGAAGAATTCTTTATGCCTTGAATGTGCTTATATATATATATACTGTATACTGGAATAATGTCAAATGCTTTGTCACTTTTGACCAATTTAATTCATACTATTAATTTCATACTGTTCATACCATGATCATATTCAGCTGGATGAACTATAGCCCTAACTATATTTTACTGCATATTGAAACAAAAATCAGAACAGATACAAATCAGAAAATATGTATTGACTTTGTGATCATAATGTCTGTCCATCCAACAAGTTTTAAGTGTCGATTATATTTCACAAGCATAACTTCGAAAACGTGGAATATACAGCCATGCATGACAAAATCTAGCATACTTGTGCCTCAAACAAAACTCTAAAGTCACTAATGAAATTATTATTCATTTAAATTGTATTTATTCAACCCTAGACCAGCAGCTGCAGGCCACAACAAGCCGTGCTGTGATCCAGTGCTTCATCCAGTCTCTTCTTAGCTGTGCTCACCTCAGTGAGCTGGAGAAATACAGTCTTCCCCTCTGCGGCCTGGTCAAGCAGTCAGCCTGACATCTTTCTTAAAGCCAAAATGCTTCAACTACTCGCATTAAGCATTGCTCAGCTCCTGGCACTTGCTTCAAAACTCTCCTACCCCAAGTCCCCAGGCATTTTTATTTCATAGATTTTGGAATTCATGAAATCGGAGAAAAGGTAAAGTGCTCGTATAAGACAGCTATAAAGCACGTGGCCTTGGCTGCCCACTTAGCGCTGGAATACGATTAAATACTTTCTGTTTTTGCACTTCAAAACACTGTGGGCTACACTTGAGCTCCCCGGTTGGTTTCTGAGTTCAGTCTGTGATTACACCAGTGTGCGCTTACATCGACGGCAAAAGTCTGAACGTTTCAAAGCATCAGAGCCTGATCGCATCCTGTTTCAAAGCGCCTCGTTCCCCGCACAGCCGCATGCTAATGCAATTTAACCTTTACACACATCCATGCTGATTTCATCAAGCAGCAAAACACCCTGGATGCAGTTTAATAACGATGCAAAGGGAAAATGTCTCTCAAAAGCGACACTTCTGAAAACATGAAATAGTGAGAGGGCTTCTATCATCTCGCCTCAAGGATATCATTCATCTTTATCTCACCCTCTCACTTTTTGCCTCGTCTCTCTCCCCGTGATATCCTGAGCTAATTTGATGGTGCATTTTGCAGTCTAGTCACTGATTAAGGCATCTCCATTCATCATGGTTCTGGTAAGGGTTCCCGAGGCTTGTTGTTTGCCTGTGAAAATAAAGTGATAGCATTGCATCATGCCGACAGTTTTTCATTATAAACAGTTTACTTACCATCACTTATGCGTCCACATGATGAGCTCGTCCGTCATGTGGCAGGGAGGCAGATCCCATCACATCATGAAATTAGATGCAGCGCCATTTCTGTGCCAACTTCCCACCCTGTAAAAACAAAACAAAAAAGAATACAACAAAAGTGTCAAAATAAACACGACAATTTTTTTAACATTTAATATTTGGAACCTTGAATATGATGTGTTGTTTCTTGGTGTTTGTTGTGTTTTGCTTTGTGTTGTTTGAAACCGTTCCAGCCACAATAGATTTGTTTTTTGGACTTCTTATTATGCTGTGCAGACTGTGTTGATTTTGAATGAAGTTTACTCCACAGGGGCTCCTTCTTCATGCATGTCTTATTTTTGTGTGTTTTTTACCCCTGGAGAGAAAAAGAACTGGGTCTAAGTATCGTATGAGCTTCTTTTGAAGATTATTTTTCTGACCATTGTATTTTTTTTTTATTCTTTTCTATGTTTTTTGTAACTAGTATGTCTGAAAATGTTTAATGCATTGCAGGCCTATTAATTAGAGGTATAATTATTTGTATGGGCCGTTGACTCACAACATGTCTATAGACTTTTGGTTATAATGTATAGGCCATGCATTTATTAGGGAAAATGTATGCTTTAGGTCCTTTAAAGCGATAGTTCACCTAAAATCAACTGTTTGGTTACCAGCATTCTTCAAATATTTTCTCGTGTGTTTGGAACAAGAGGAGGGTGAGTAAATGATGGCAGAATTTTCGTTGAGCTTTAACTGGACACCATTTCTTTAGTTTTAATCAAAAACATTTTCACTTTTGAAGTGCAAATGCTTCAGAAAATATATTTATATGAGATAAAATAACAATTATATTAACAATTTTACATTAATTATAAAAAACAGCAACATTCTATTTGCAATAGTTGGAGATGCATTCAAAGATATAGCCAGTGTTGCTACAAATAGCGAAACTACTAGTTTAACTAAATTTCTCAGTAGGCTATATTAAATCATACAGCTTTTCAGTACAGATCTATTTACAAACTCTACGTTACCAAAGCAAATCATATTTCTGCAATTTTTGTCTTCTGTTTAGAATCAGAAACAGCGATAGCCCATTCACAAGTGAATCACTCTTATGAGCCGATTTACTTTAATGAGTCGGTCAAGCGCTTTGTCAAAACTGTCTGATTCAAATCGCGATTCAGTTTGAATCATTCGAGCACATCCACTCACGCGCTGGATTGTTTGGAGCGGTTTGTTACACCAAAACACAATCGGTATAGCATTGAGCACAGATAAGAAAAGATGAAGTGTTAAATGAAGTGGATGTTTACCTACAATCAATTGGAATAAACGTCGTATTTGCCACCGACCGATGAAGAAACGTGCTGCTCACGAACAACAGGTATTTCGGAGCGTGTCAGTCATTTTATGAAACCTCAGGTGCTTTTATGGTGCGTTCAAGTCATGTCGGATAGATCGTATTTACGAGTTGAACGCACATGAATGCCACCACAAAGTCGTTATTACGAGTGGGAAACTCGAAATTTTCTTTATGCCCCGAGTTTCCGATTTGGGGGCGTGTCAATGAGAAACATGGCGGAATCGATGGATGCAACGTCTGTAGTTGACGGTAAATTTTTGTTTAAATTGATAGTTTAATTGGTCATGTTCTTGTTACGCAGCTAGTTAATGAAATCCAAGTAAAAAAAATGCTATCATTTTTGCACCTATAGGTGAAAAATCTTTTGATTTGCCATGTTGCATGTTTTAAAAATATTAAAAACGCAAAACACACCTGATGCAAATTCTTTGCTCTTCATTTTCTATAAGCAGAGTTAACAGACCCTGTTGTATTTTCTTGTAATATTAAAAGAAGGTACACCGCCATCTTGCCGACTAAACTGACTTGAACGCACCTGACGTCGTAATTACGACTTGTCAACTCCTAAGTATGAATGTCCCAGGAGGACTTGAACGCAGCATAAACACATATTTAACATATATTTAACATTTCTGCACTCACACAGACACAAAATGCAAGACTGAAAATTGAGTAAATAAAAGTAAACTATGAATATATTACCCTAGAAAGTGCTGCCCTACCACAATTTCTGATTGCCCCCCCCCAGTCCAGCGAGCCTAGTACCGGGCCTGAAACCAAGCATATTTCACGTTTTTATACCTACAGAATAGCATGACTTCTGCACTCTTCTCCTGTACCTTAGAGAGAAATATCACCTCCTCCTTTGAGAATTAACTTGTCCCATAATTGCCAGACTTTCTCAAGTTTCTAATCCCTCG
>NW_015624871.1:653530-654313 GCF_001515625.1 Sinocyclocheilus rhinocerous
GTAAAAACGATCGTACGACTGATCTTAATATTACGGTCTGTTTCCCAAAAGCATCGTAACTTAAGTAATCATCGTAGATCTACGAGTGCTCTGGAGTAATCGTAAAGCCCCAAGTGCATCGTAAGAAGACAGAGTTATGCGGTCACCTGCAGGACAATCGGCAGATTACACCTTTAACTTTATTCAAGTGTAATGTGATTATAATATAAGGATATGATTGTACTGTTGTTGTTGTTTTTTTTAAATGAATTTATAAATGAAATAATTAAAAAGGGCAGAAAAAATAGAAATACACATACACAATGACTGAACAAAAAAAAAATGAATAAAAGAAATAATGTAGGAAATATGATTCAAAGACTGGGGGAAAAATCTGTCAATGACTTGCACGAAAACCAGCAATGTATTGGACCCGGAAATAATGTCTCTGATATTATATATATATATATTACCGGATATATCGCATTCTGCAGAAAAGGGAGACTGGCGTTAGTCGTGGTTTGGAAAAAAAGGGAGAAAACATGACAGAATAACTTCTTTGAATAACTTCGCAAAAAAACATTTTGCGTAAAATTAAAAGTTGACTTTTCAAGTTGACCAGATACAATACTGATTTTGGCGGAAACTCAATAATAAAAAAAAAAGGCGTTTATTGCGTTTTGGAACCAAACTCTCCTCACATATAGGCAGGCACTGGACTAAAAATACATTCAATCAATCATAGCTCCAAAAAGAATTCAACGGGTCATCTTGTTAATGCTATAAATTAATTACAACAATAAA
>NW_015624871.1:654498-659408 GCF_001515625.1 Sinocyclocheilus rhinocerous
TTAACTGAGGGGTGTTACAGAGTATTTGTTAAATATAACTAACAAAATATATATTGTGTCTGATTGGTCCAGACGCTACAACGGTGAGTAAATGATATACCTACATTTCTGTTATTCCATTTTTATCATGGTCAAAGGAAGTTATTTGTCAGGTGGCTGAGTCTTGCCCATTATAGGTTTCAATTTTCATCTGAGGCTTCAATTCAAGCATCCAGTTTCTTTTTTCTGGCCAGAGGATCAAATAGGCAGGTTTTGATTCCTGCCCTTATGCTCTCTAGTAGTTTGTCATTGAAGTTTGTGTTTTACAAAAATATCATTTTTGGTGATGGCTCCGATTGATTATGTCACCCCAGTGACAGGGACTAAAACAATTTCAGAATTTTCACTTTCATACTCTTTGGACATTTTATCAGAGAAATGGTTAATGCTTCCATCTCTTGAACTGTTTGATCTTGTCTGTAGCTCCATTGATGTCTGACAGAGATCCATACTGATGTATGACAGTCTCGCCGTGCTTGGCACTTTGTCTTTTCTGTGAAATTGAACCTTTATTTGACTGCCAGTGAAAGACTGCTTGTAAATAAAGAAAAATGTTAGGGCTGCCAAGTTGAATTCTCAGCTCACTGAGCTGACATCCTGAAATAGTTGGCTATGGAGTGAAAGAGACAAGCAAAACATTAGCTATGGCACGGTTTCTAACTCAAACCAAGTCATAACCTGAAAAGAGTGAGTCTAAGTTTTGAGGGGTTTCTTAATCTTTGTTATCATTAATTAAGTTGTTAAAAGAGTAATGATATCCATACTTGCTTCTGTTTTGTATTTTAATTGCTTTGAATCAACTCTGTGGTAGAATATTTTTTTTCTCTTGCATTGGATTTATTAAATGACCAGACCACATGCTGAAATTATGGATTTCAATGTCCATTCTTGATTCTAAATCCACAATAAATGACCTTTGTGTATTTTCCTACACCCCCCCCCCAAGCTTAGTATGTCTTAGTATTATCTCAGTAAGCGAGTGTTACCACTTCTTAGTTGTGTGAGAGACAGTTATCAGTATAAAAGCCTTCTCTTACATTTTTTATGTTTCTGAAGTGCTAATGGTATTGTATGCTTATAGTAAATAATGTGTCATATAACTAATAATGTCTAGGAACAAACTCATTGCATGATCATTTCTGGCAAATCAAAGCTTGTTTTATATTTTATTTTTACATGCTTAAATCTAAGTCATCAAATTTGGTACCTTATCTAAATATGTTTAATTATTAATGTGAATCTTGAATTATATATTTTGTTTACAGTCCAGTCATTTAAAGATTCTGTTTTAATGAGTAAGCTGCTGAGAAGTTTGATGCTCATTCCTAAGTGACATTTTTTTTAAAACTTGTAATTATTTATAACATACATTTAGTTGGTCTTGATGTCTTATTTGATCTCTTAGAAATATTTAAAGCTGCAGTCACATGACATGGTTTCCATCTAGTCACATGAAATAATTTTGTTAGATTATGTCAAAGCTCTTAATGAGTTATCCAGTACTAATAATAATACTTTTAATATTTTTATAAGCAGATTCAGGTTAAAACATTTCACAAACAATTCAGTGAAACTACTCATGTTTAGATCCTATGCTTATATTTTTAAAACAGCTTGCAGTTTAATGTGTATTGCTTGACTCTGTGTACTTCCATTGTAACTGCCTTATTGTTAAAAAAGTGAAAAATTGAAATTATATTCTGTAGATCTCAAAATTCTGCCACCAATGCCTTGTATATAGAGAGCTTTACAGCTTAAGTTGGTGCTCAACCTGGAACTTTCATAAGTTAAAATTCCAGGGTAATTTTTAATGCACTGTTCAACATGAATTTGCACTTCATTATCACTACGTTGTGAGCTATAAACTTGCTACAAGGCATCCAATTTTAAAGTTTTGCTAATTTTAAAGGTGAAGATAAGGGTAGACATTTTCTAATCAGACAAAATGTGAATGAGAAATCTGGTGCAGAAAACAGCTGCATAGCCAATGGAGAAACTTGTATTTGCTTGTGTAAAAAAAAAAAAAGAAAAGCAACATGCACAAGTCACAGAGAGTGAGCGATATTGATGCAGAAAACTTTTCCTTCCTGCAAATTAAGATTAATTATATTCTAGTATACTGAGCAAGCGTTTAGTAACAATATTGAAGCAGACAGTATCTAATTTATTTCACCAAGGTTATGCACCGCAAGTCCAGAAGTCGGCTTTAAGTTTGTGCTGGTTGGTACATAAATATTTAGAGAGATTGCCGTAGTGACAGTTTGAGTTTCTAAAATCCCTGAAGTGGCTGTGCTGACTTTTTATCCACACAAATCAATGCAGTCTACAAGTTTAAGGCATGAACCTCAGGTCTGGCTGGATTTGGGAATATGCTTTAGAAATTTAAAGTGCATGTATACTACCTTTCAAAAGTTTGAGGTTGGTAAGATAAAAAAAAAAAGTTTTTTGAAAGTTTGTTATGCTTATCAAGGATGCATTTATTTGATAAGTAATATTTTGAAATATTATTAAAATGTTAAATAATTGTTTTCTGTTTTAATATATTTGTAATGTATGAATTTAAACATTCAATAAAATGTAAAAAAAAAAAATAAAAAAAAATTAGTAAAAGTAAAAAGTATTTTAAATGTATTTTAAACATATTATTATCAATTTTGAAAGCAGTTGTGCTGTTGTGGAAACCTTGATATTTTTTCAGGATTCTATTCTTTGATGAATAGAAAGTTTTATTGAAATAGATTTTTTTTTTGTAAATATGTAGAAGTCTTTCTTTTCACTTTTGATCAAATTAATACATCCTTGCTGAATAAAAGTATTAATTTCTTTAAAAACATTTGAAGGTGCCACCATGTGGACTATTAAATGTGGATAGTTCACACAAAAATGAAAATTCTGACATTATTTAATGACCTTCATATTGTTGGAACGCAAAAGGAAAAAAGTTGAATACAATAAATGGGTTCTAAAACAGCATTATAAATTGCAACAAAAAAAAAAGTTATTCTAAGTCTTATGAAACCGTATAATAACTTAAACATAAGTCATTATTTATCGATACTCCAAAATGAGGACAGCATTTACATTTTTGGGGTAAAATGTTCCTTTAATGAAGTAATGTTGGTGTCTGCCATCTTATAAATTCTTATTGTGGTTTTTCAGACAACCTATAAAATTAGGTAACATTTTAAAGTTTGACCTTGCTGCAGAAATCCAGCTGATCCAGCTGGCACAGGCTGCCCCCAAAAAGGAAGTAAATACTCTGGCCACAATCATTGGAAGGTAAATTAAATTCACAAGCTAGATGCATTGGCTTGCTCTGATATGTGGATAGTTATTTGTTTCCTGCATGCAGATGGCACATAATATATGTCCAGGTCATTCCTCTGCCCTAATCAGTCTCTGCTTTTGTTGTCATTTAGACACTGATTAATCGGTGGCACTCTATTAAGATCCAGCCTGACTTAATTGTTAGGTGAGAAATAACACGTTCACTCCCTGCCGTATTTTATGGTTTTCCTGATTTTAATGATGGTTTGCTCTCACTGTTAAAGCTTCTGCTCTAAAGACTCTGGCACAGCTTTAAGACAGATATTAAATAGTGCCCTTAAATCAGATGTTGGGAGGTGGGAAAAGTGCAGCGAGGATGGGATGATTTGGGGGACTATGAATCACCTGGCTTGGGGAGAAACGAGTGGAGTTCAGTGGTATTTTTACTCTTCATTTAGTTTCTGTCAGCTTAATGGTCATCGGTCTGTCTGGTTCCTCTCTGCCGACTGCGATGCACGGCATGATTTACATGCTGTGTAATGACCTCAGTAATGGTTCTGATGGGCCTCTGTCAAACAGTTTGTTCTCTTAATATTTGCTTGACTCACCTTCAGGGTCTCACCGATAAAAATGTGCGTCTCAGAACTAATTTCTTGTAAAACACATCCTCAGTATAATGACATTAAATGGCAGTTAAGAACCTAACATTTTCAAGGTTGCCAAAATCAGTTCTAGGAACTCGAGTTTAAGATAGGAAAGAAGATATAGAGCTTCCTTTTCATTAGAATCAACACCTTTTTATGTAACAAGCAGGCCAGTCATTCAATTTAAAAGTTTAGCTGAATTAATTATGATATAGAACTGTTATGCAGAACTCTTACTAACTTTTAAAAATGAGTCTGCTTGTCATTTATTTTTATAAAAGAGTGAGGCATGCTCTGCTCAATCAGTTAAACTTCATAAATGTGTAACTTTTTTACACGATGGCCAGAATATTAACAGTATGGAAGTAAAGAGCTAACGTTAACTGAGAGTTAGACTTAAAAATAATTTTGTTATCAAAATATTAATAATATCATATTTATTTAGTTTTTGTTAATTTACAACTAATCTGGGATCTTAATTATCATCAATTAAAACAATATTTCCAAGAAAACTTTTTAGATGTAAAGGGCATTTATATGGCAAAAATAGCAATACTTAAACTGAAGTAGTGAAATTATTTCGTTTTAATTAAAGTAGTTAAAACGAATTACCCTCATGTTTGTTTAATTGAGAAATTATGAAAGAAAACTAATGTAATTTTCATGTTTTAAACATTTTACCCATAAAATATGAAGACTTGGAAATGTGCTTCATAACATAAGGCAAAACAATTTCCTGAAGTGTTTGATTTCAATTAAAAGTCTTGCTTATGTTTCTCTGAAGGCTGAGTCCTGAGGGTTACCTGTAAATTCAGATGACCCCTTGTGTTAAATAAAACTTTATGGCCGATGAGTATGCATGAAACTCACGCTGGAATTCACAAAAGTTCAGGAAGCAAACCCCCCCCCCCCCCCCCCAAAAAAAACAAAAAAAAAAAAAATATTTTTTTTTTATTTTTT
>NW_015624871.1:659465-668045 GCF_001515625.1 Sinocyclocheilus rhinocerous
AAAAAAAGAATGTTTGTAAATAAAATCCATCACATCTTATAACTAGACAGAATGGCTCATAATTAATGCATCTAAGACTGCAATTGTGTGGCTGTCTGGGTGCAAGATAGCATGCTGTTTCTCTCTGCAAGCTGCACATCCACATAGAAATCTCAAATCGTCCTTCTCTTGAGCGGCTGCTTCAGTTCACTCTGAGCATCTCAATATTTCTAACCTGTTCATAACATTTCACACTACTGATGATTTAACTATTTAAAGGGATAGTTCACCCAAAATTAAATCAATTAATCTCACCCTCATGTTATTTCATTTGCAGAATTTTGAGAAGTGTCCAAACAACTTTGGACTCTATTGCAACCCTCTACATTGCGAGTAAATCACTCGCATATGCGACTAAATCTTCACTCTGGCGACTAAATGATGTCTAATATTAGCCAATTGCTAATAAATTCTCCGATTTTTCTCGCCAGTGTGTGAGTTGGAGGCTAAGTATAAGTTTAGCTCAGATATATTTTCACTCGCCGAACACTCTCTGAGTATGTATATATTTATCAGTCTGGCAAGTAAACAAAAAAATTTACTAGCCAATGGCGATTCAATTGCCAAGGTGTTCGTAGAGGGCTGTATTGACTTTCATTGTTCGGAGAAAAAACAAGCAAACAAACAAACAAAACCTTTTTTAACAAAATATTTCTTCTTGACAGGTTTAGAATGACATGGAGGTGATAAAATGAGGACAGAATTTTCATCTTTTTGTGAAATATCCCTTATAATCATCTGGATTTATTCAGGTTTACTGAATAGAAACTAGGGCCTACTGTTTGCATGTCTGTCACTGTAAATGGTGGAGTAGTTCACGCCAGTATTTTGTGTTACTTCATATTAGCCTATATTGCAAAAAAAAAAATGTTTACTGTGTATTTTCAATACATTTGTATTGAGTTTAGTGTGCAAGGTGCAACTAAATAGCCTGAATAAAATAATCTCTGTGTGATCATATGACGTTAGGAATCTTTTGTGCATTTATTTTAACATCAGTATAGCTCAGATGCCAAAATAAATGCGCAAAAGAGTCCTAACACCACATGATCCTTCTGAGGTGTCCATTGAATTCTTTATATTTTCAGCTTATGCTTGTGGGCACAGTTTATAAAAGGTTACCTTGATACAGCCCTTCTAGCTAGAGGTTGATGGTGTTCAGTGGGGCACTGAGGGAGATTACCTCCAGTTTTTATTTAGTCCCAAAATTGATCCATGTGAACTTTGGGCTGACATTAATGATGGCAGCTATCTGGATCTAAGCTGCTTGCTCTGGCGCAAGGTGCTATCTGAAATCGATAGGGCCCTCTGTTCTTCTCTCTCTTGCTTTCTCTTTCTCCTCTCTCTTTCTTTTTCTTCTAAGATCCTGAGGTGATTTTTTCATATATGGTGAAAGCCCACGCTGTGGACCCTGTACTCATGCGTGTCATCTTTGCCACACTTTTTGCGTCCCCCCTGCTATGTGCTGGTGATCAACATGATGATCCTTTCTTTTCTCAGCCAGACTGTCCCATGTAGTCATTTTTTTCTCTCTCTCTCTCTCTCTCGCGCTGTATCTCTCTTCATCTCCTTTTTTTCTCTTCTCATTCATGTCTCTGAAAAGATTCTAAAAGTAGCTCTGCATGTACAGTGGGGTCCAAACATTTGAGACCAGACTGAAAAAAAAATTAACCTAGAAATATACAGAATGTTTTATCATTTTGATATTATGGTCTAAAATGCATGGATTCTGCACTATATTTAGGTCACCAATCAAACAAGCACAAGATGCTCTTTGATTCATTCTTTTAAAATAAATAAATTCAACTTTTCACGCACTGTCGAGTCAAGTGCCAGTGGATTAGAGACCTGCTCCCGCGAGACCCGACGCAACAGAGCGCGGCGCGGGACAAGATGGGCGAGTGCTGGTGCGGGCGGGTAGACACTCGTGTGTGTGCGGGATGCGGGAGAATAAAATGATTCATGGGACTCTTGAAGACAAAGAAAAGACATAGAAAGAAGGTATAGGATTCTAGGTAGGGTAATCATTTTAATAAAATTTATCCTTCCTAAAAAGGAGACAGGAAGAGTGGACCAACGTATCTCTCATGGCAAAAACATACCTGGGGGCACTTTTTCGCGAGACGCGAAATGCGTACCAATAAGTACATATCACTGCAGTTTCCAAAAGAAATGAACACTAGAGGCAGTAAAACTCCAACACCTTTTATTCCTTTTCACACAAATGTACAGAGTTTCGATTAATAAAGTGTAATTTTCAAAACAATTTTAATACAGTCCACGGATATTTGAATTCTGAACCGCCGCAATACGTACCTGAAACAACGTTATAAAAACACAGCAATATGTACTTATATAAACGTAATAAAAACGTGCCAGGGTTCACGTATTGAACCTGTGTTTTAGCGCCACTCAGTGGACATTTCTCTTTGAAACTCCGGTGAAACGTGCATTAAGGTACGTAAAAACGGTGTTGCAGAAAAGTACCCAGAGGTACGTATTTTTTTGAGACCAGGTTGAACGTATCAAATCATTCTTAACCTGTGCTATCAATGGTTTTAGATTGGATGAATATAATGATAAAAGTTTTGGTGGTATAAGTATGCCCAGGTATGTTAAGCCTTGGGGTATCCCAAAAGGTTATCCATCTAAAAGGTTCAATAAAGGCTTAGATTTACTTTGCGTCCCAATTGGCATGATTTCAGACTTATGAAAATTTACTTTATAGCCAGAGACAGACCCAAAATTTTCAATACATTTAATAATTTCCGGCAAAGAAATGTCAGGCTGACTAAGAGTGAGAATGACATCATCTGCATAAAGCATTATTTTTGTTGGTGTTTCCCCAAATAGACACCATGAATTTTCTCATTCTGTCGTATATATATTGCTAAAGGCTCTATAGCAATAGCAAACAATAAGGGTGAGATTGGGCAACCTTGACGTGTTCCATGGTGAAGATCAAATGAGGCAGAAACAACATTGTTATTAGGGTTCGTATACAACTAATCCATTTAGAGAAGCTATTTCCAAAGCCACATTTTTTCATAACCTCAAATAGGTAAACCCACTCCATCCCATTGAAAGCTTTCTCTGCATGGATTGACATGAGAAGGCTTGAATCTGAAGTTTTTTCAAGGTAAACTTTAAGTATTATAGTAAGATTGGCGGCCTTTAATAAAGCCTGTTTGATCATCATTAATTAATCAACATTTAATAATCTTATGGGCCTGTACAAGCCACGTTGTTCAGGGTCTTTCCTTATTTTTTAAGATAAATGAAATTTCTGCTGTATTCATAACATCAGAAACAGATGATTGTTCAAATGCTTTAGAAAGGGCCTTCAAAATGCTTGTCAAAATGCTTTTTCAAGCTTGTCATGCAATATCTGAAACAATTCAACTGGAAAACCGTCAAGGCCTGGAGATTTCCCCAGTTGTAAAGAAGAAATAGCAGATTTAACTTCTAGCAAAGAGAGAGGGGCTTCTAATAAACTGTGCAGTCTAGTGGTTATACTTGGGACCACTACATAAAAAAAAAAAGACTATGAATTATCTTCAGATGAATACAGTGCAACATAAAACTGTCTTAAGACATTGTTGATTTCTTTATCATCAATATATCTTCTCCCCTCACTATCTCTCACCACTGAAATAAAATTTGTACCTGGTCTGTTCATTATAAGTTTTGCCAACAAACGATTTGATTTATTTCCCATCTCAAAAAAGCGTTGTCTGGCAAAAAGAGAGCCCGGTCTCATGAAAATGCGTATAAATAGAACGCCAAATAAAAACGAAAACTCATGGTATTGATATGCAAAAATGGACTTTGGCGTAGATATGATACGAACATGTTTTTAGCGTGCATATAATACGCAGTTTTCGCGTGCATATGATACGAAATTTGTTGGCGTGCATATGATACGCAGTTTTCGTAAATTCATAACTCATAAATTGTCAGTGTTTGTTTTCGGTTGCATTTATATAATTTGCAAACACAATCAAATTAATAACAGCGGGCTTTCAAACTTGTTATTGTTGTGACGATCTGCTTATCTGGGAGCCCCTTCCTACATTTTTCATGAATAAATATATAAATATATATACATATATACATATATATATATATATATATATATATAAAAAACATTTAGGATTGATTAAATCAAGTGTTGTATCTCTCTCAGCTTGGATTATAAGTGATATTTTTGTGCAGCTATTTGTGGACAGATGTGATCCACACATTTTATATATGTAAAAAGGCCAAAGTCTTCAGATGAATGTTAACGTGACATTTTTATCACATTACCCTAAAACATTGCCACTATAACAGAGATGTGATATTGTATTGAGCCATATGGTGCACACAACCCGGTTGAAGACCATAATTTGCTCACATATGCTAAGAGCCCATACCAATATACAGCACTGAAGTCTCTCAAGGGAAATTACATTTCCACAGGCAAATTACATTTAACAACCTGACAAATTTTTATATCTGTTAGTGTGAATGAAATGAGTATTAATGGCTATTATTTCTCGCCTCCTACTCCTATTCTTAAAGAAAAAAAATCTGTCATCAATTGCTCATGTTGTTACAATATTCAGATATGGCACAGCAAATTGTGTCACAGCAGGTTTAACATCAATGATGCCAAATGTCATTGGTTCTCATATGTCTTATAACGTTTCACAATATGGCACATTTGCATATGCACATATTCAATCACACAAATTAGAGAGCTATAGCAGAAAGAAAAGATTGTCTTCCCAGGGATAGTTTACCCATAAATGAAAATACCATCATTTACTCACCCTCAAGTTTCTTTCTTATGTTGAACACAAAAGAAGATATTTTGAGGGTATGTGGATATGGGAAAAAAAAACAAAAAACATACTATGGAAATCAATGGGAACCAGAAACGGGTAAGTTTACCCACATTTTTCAAAATATCTTTTTAGGTTTAACAGAAGAAAGAAACTCATATAGGTTTGAAACAACATTGAGGTGAGTGTAAATGATGCCAAATTTTCACTTTTGGCTTTTGGAAGAAGTACCCCTTTAAATTTCAATTTTCTTCTCTCACAGAGCTATCAAATGACTTTTTGCTCACCATTCACTTTCATTATATGGAAAAGAGCAGAATGAACGTCCCGTCTCCTTTAGTGGTCTCTAAAGGAAAGAAAGTCAGACATTTTAACAACATGAGTACATGATGACATTGTTTTTCATTTTTGGGTAATCTTTAACACTTTGTTTGATACTATTTGTTTAGAACGAGTGTTCGGGTTGAGGGATTGGAGGGAATGCACTATGAAGTGACAACTCCTTCTGCTGGAGAGGCTTTTGATGCTGAACCTTCTTCTTAAAAAATAGTGAGGGAAGGGATGGTGGGTGTACAGAGAAGGAAAGAAAGACGGGAAAACATGAGGGCTAGGAGAAGGGGAACTGTTTCCCACCAACTTCAGATCACTAGCTGTGTTAGCTGAGGAAGAAAATGAGTTGGGAAGAAAGGCTGAGATGTTTCTCGGTTTATTACTAGCCACTGACTGACAAAAAAACAAAGAAAAACATGGGAATGGAGAGAAACCAGCCACCATGGCTTTAGTTTATAAAATGTGCACAATGTCACTAGATTGCTCCAGTGATCTGCGCGATGACAGTTCCCTTACTGTGGCTTGAATGGCTCAAAGAAAGTCCTGCTTTTGATTATTATCAGTTTGTCAGATACACTAGTTATGGTGGCATGGTAACCAAGCTGGATACTCCACCCAAAATGTTCTCGTTTACTCACCCTCATGCAGTCTAGATGCATATGACTTATTTTCTTCAGAGGAACACAAACGGGGATGTTTATGAAAAATAATTCATCTGTGTGAGTTAATATAATGCAAGTGGATAGATTCCCCAAAGTTGACACTTCTAAAACCACACAAAAAGAACATAGGGCTGTGCGATATGACGATATATATCGGATGGATGAAATAAAAAGTCTATCATTTCATATTATGCTCTATCGCCACCGTGTGAAAGGGAGACCGAACCAGGTGGAGAACGACCAGCCAGGACAAAATGAGGAGCTCGTTCCTAAACGAGGGACTACATCTGTAGCATGGACACGCGTTTTTAAGCACTGCAGTTTTAAAACAACCGATTTTTAAGCCGTTGAAACACAAACAACAGAGCAATATGCGTGCGCCGTCTCTGCTTCTGTGTGAGAGGAGCGCACATTTTTTTGCAGCTTTATTGGCTTTGAACGATTACATAAACACACTTATATGCGTCATAATCCCCGTCTTTGCAAGTATCCTCATAAACACAGTGATTTAGGTCTTAAGCATATACACTGGCCCACATGAGGACTCGGGGGGAAAATGAAGGTGGAAGGAAGCATAATTGAGAAAAGCAATTTATTTAGCTTATTTAAAGTTTCACAGAGCATTTAATTATCCTTCAGTGAATAATTCCCTAAAGTTTGCCACCATTTCATAGAGCCAGAGAAGTAATTCTCTAATTTAAACACAGGGCTGCGTCACTTTTTCTCACCCCCTGCAATCCCTTTCTCTCTGCCTCTCAAACATACCTGCCTTTCTATGGACCTGCTTTATTCACCGGCTTCATGGCTCATTTTTTCGTAGAGCAGCCAATTTAACACAGGCTTAATCCTGCAGAGAATACTGGTGTGCTTCCAGTTCATTCTGTGATTGATGTCTGGAAAGATCTAATCGAATGCAATGTATTAGCAGGATTGACACTCAGGTACGGCACTTTGATTCTGTGACTCGGAACAAGGTTTTGTAGGTTTGTGGGAAATTCATTTTTCTAAAGAGAAGAAAAGGCGTTGGCCACAAAACGTAAAGGGAATTGCTTCTGGCTTAATCAGTCTGGAGATTGCAAAATCTATCTTTTTCTTATTCACTTTTCATTCGCTCTACTTTCTAAGATTTGTCAATCCATACATGACATTGCCTACAGGAATGATGGACTTGAAAATAGCAGTAAATGTAACTGAAGTTTGTTGCATATTTAAAAAGCACATAATAGTGAGCATGGCACTGGATGGGGGTCATTCCTGTGTTCCTAGTTGTATGGAAAATTTCTTCGGCATTGGCCCCATCCTTATAGTTAAAATCTTGGGGATACAGATTCGGCTGGTCCTGCCTGAGGATGAAGGTGGGGCACAGCTGGATGGACAGGGACCAACCTGGTGGTGAGGAGGATGGAGGGGAACATCAGCGTAATCAACTGCAATTACAAAAGAGAAAATTCAGTACTTATATACTCCAAGTGTTAAGCAGTGATTGGCCAGAGCTAATAGTTATGAATGAATGACGTGGCATTAGAGACTTCCTGGTAGAACTTACGATAAAGCTATCATTTATGCATATTTTATAAATGCCGCATTGGTGAACAGGCTTCTTTCAAAAAACTTTAAAAAAAATGACCAAACCTTTTGAATGTAAGTAGATATTATGTTATGTTATGATTAGGGTGACCATACGTGCCATTTTCCCTGGACGCGTCCTGGCCAGGATTTGTTTTGGCTTTGTTTTCCTGTTTTCATGCTTGCTGAAGGTAATGATCGAAAAGTAGTTTGACCAATAACATGCAAGCATTGTACATAATGGACCAATCATGGCGTGTGAGAAGGTGGGATCTACGGTCAAAGCGATGCAATTAATCGTACATATTAGGTGTGTTCGACTTAAAAGCAGTGCGGCTCAGACCGATCAGTGTTTGACATCAAAGTACCTCGAGAGCGTTTCGAAAGCATAACCGTCTGTATGGTACTTTGATGTCAGACACCGATCGGTCTGCACATGCAAACAAAGCCAAAACCTAGATATTTTAGGCAATATAGAAATCCTGGCCAGGACGCGCCCTGGGAAAATGGCACGTATGGTCACCCTAGTTATGATATGTTATGTTAAACATGGTCGTATTCATACCTGAGGACTGAGTTTTATGTCATGCACACTGAACTAGAGTTTTGATTTGTGATTTCTCTTCATAATTGCCAGTTTCCAGCAGCCAATTTTTGATGAAGAAAGTCTGTTGGCACCATGCTGATGTCTGTTTTCTTAACTATTCCAAGCAATGAAGATATGCCAGAAAATGACTCCACACTGAGACTTGATCACTTGCAAATTGCAGAGCTTACAGTCAGTCCTGTATGTTGGAATTGAAAAACAGATTGAGTTGACACAGCCCAAGTTGCCTGCTAACCGTTTCCTCTCAATTCTTTCTTAGTGTTCAAACTGTTCGATGTAGCAATTTCTCCTCTGTTATGAATTTGTTTATGTGTACTTATACTCTGAGGATGTAGGAACAGGGACGTGCACAGACATTTTGAGGGGCAGGGGCTCAAGTGGAAAAAAGGGCACCTCTCATATTTATTTAATTTTTTTTCCCTAAACAAAACGTTAAATATATTAGGGGTGTGCGATATTGACAAAAAATATATCTCGATATTTTGTGGATTTTATCGATAACGATAATTAGACAACATTTTGCTGAGTGTGTTATTGTGCTGATATCTTA
>NW_015624871.1:668221-681369 GCF_001515625.1 Sinocyclocheilus rhinocerous
TTGATAAGGACTACCGTGGACAGCTGACTCCTAAAGTTTTTGATATTCTGCATATTCTGTGTGGTGATCAGTTCACAGCAGTGATAGAAATGAATCTTTTCCAATAAGTTTAAATTGATTTTTAACCTTTTATGGGTATTTTTACCTTTATAAAGCCATTTTTTCTAAAAAAAAAATCATCTTTGCAATGCAGAGGAAACACAGAAGCTGCATTAAAAGTGGCATTTAAATGCATTTACACACTGTTTAATGCAGGACATTAATGTTTTAACCTGCAGTTACAAATGCATTAATACTGTTTTGATATTTTAAACATAAAACATTGAATACTGATATTTGATTTTTTTTTTTATGAAAAAATATTTTAAATGTGAAATTAAAACCGCCAGTAGGTGGCAGCAAGTCACTGTTAATAAGTGAGTCATTGCGATTGAACCGAATCATTTAAACGGTTGATTCATTCAGGAACTTGCAACAAACAGCATCATGTTGCTCAGAGATGCAAATTGGAATTATATTTGTTGGCGAAATAGAGCAAAAACAGTCAATTGTGTCTAACGCAAGTGTATTAAATTCTTGCTTATTGAACTGCTGTATAAAGTCTTCGCGTGATACTGATTAACTATATGAAAATATATAAATATAGACATTTCTGCCCCCATATCTTTAATTTTGTGATCATTCTAAATGCATTTGAATAAACTGAATCATGCAGTGAAAGAACGCGCATTGGTGTAACCTACTAGACTTCCTATTGCCTTAGCTAAACTTTAGCTAACTTGCATGGTAGCTGAGTCATGGATGTTAGCAAGACAAATTAACTATTTGTCTTTTGTCTTTTGGATAATTAGCTGTAAATTCGAGGCACAGGTAGCTTAGGCTTTTGTTCATCACGACTCACCTCCACACCAAGACAAACACAACTGTAAAGAGGGCTTCACTTCAGCGGCTCTCTGCCTGTCTGTGATGTGCCGATCAATGTGTGCTACACTGCTGTGGTGCGTGCTGTGCGCGCCTGCACGGAGACGCGGAGGGGAGAAAGGCATCGGAGCTTGACAGAGTCTCAACATTTCCCGACCCGACCTGATATTTAGATTTTTTATTTGTTTGAGGGAAAGCTGTGCGCAAACAGAAACACACACACACACACGTATATACATATATTCATTTATTTAAAAAAAAATACTCCCCAGAAAAAAGGGCACTTTCTCTCGAGGAAGAAAAAGGGCAGGTGCTCAAGCCCCCTTTGATGTCTATGTGTGCACGTGCCTGTGTAGGAACAACCTTCAGCACTTCAAAACTGACTGTAGATTAGAAAGTGCCAGCAGAAAGGGCTCTCATAAATACACTAATCTTCTTTATGGATCTAAAGTAACTAGATGGTTGTGTGTTGGATTTCTTTTTTGGTTTTACTAGACAACAAATGTACAATGCTAGATGGCAATATGAAGATGAATCTTAATGTTCTAATTGTTTAGTAAAATGTAAAGAGCACAAATAATATATTCTCAGAGGAATAGTTCACCCAAAAATTTAAATTTGCTGTAAATTTACTCTCCCTCAGGCCATCCAAGATGTAGATGGGTTTGTTTCTTCATCAGAACAGATTTAGAGAAATTTAGCATTACATCACTTGCTCGTCAGTGGGTCCTCTGCAGTGAATGGATGCCATCAGAATGAGAGTCCAAACAACTGATAAAAATATCACAATAATACACAAGTAATCTACACGACTCCAGTCCATCAATTAACATTTTATAAAGTGGAAAGCTGCGTGTTTATGACACAAATTCATCATTAAGACTCTTTTTCACATCTTTGCTTCTGGCTAAAACACAAGTCCTTTATCTATAATATTGCTTTCACCAGTAAAATAGTTGTCCCGTCCGAATCAGGAGAGGAATACACACAGATCAAGCACCATTTGTAAGTGAAAACAGTCCAAAACAATTATCAAGCGTAGCGTTAGTTCTGGCAGGTCACATTAGTCAAGCTCGCATCAGCTGACTTTCAGCTGATCCCCATCAACCTATTTTGATGATAGTGGTCCTGACAGAAATAATCAAATATGTCAGTGGATTTTGATGTGAGACCACAACTGGGGATGGGCATTTTCATTGGAGGAAACGTTATTATCGATTATGGACTCTTAGTTTGGTCAGAAGAGATGTTTTAAAGTAAAATTATGGAATTGTTTATTAAAACCCCTGCAGCTTTTCACTTTACGAGATGTTAATTATTGGACTGGAGTTGTGTTGATTACTTGTGGATTATTGTGATGTTTATCAGCTGTTTGGCTCTCATTCTGACGGCACCCATTCACTGCAGAGGATCCATTAGTGAGCAAGTCATGTAATTATACATTTCCCCAAATTTGTTTCAATGAAAAAACAAACTCATCTACATCTCGGATGGCCTGAGGGCGAGTACATTCTCAGCATATTTTCATTTTAGTTTGAACTATTCCTTTAAACACATGCTGTTTTTGAATTCGCAAGGATATTTACATCCACACAGAGCAAATAAACCATGTAAGCTAAAACTTTGTGCTTAGAGAATCTTAACTTGTGCTTGAAAGTTGGTCAGCGATGTCTTATATCCCCTTCTGTCACTAAGTCCATTACAAGCACGTTAGTGACATAAATCTCACTAATTTAATTTGCATGTAGATGCCTAGCTTGATTTAGAGCCCTGTTTCGGGGGTGGGTAAATTGGAATAGATTCAGCTGTGGATGCAACATTAACTCCCGGTGCTTTAAATCAGCACACTTCAGACAGACAGTGGTTGCCATGTCAGTACAGAAGGGCATGCAAAATACATGGGGCCTTTTGGGTAACCTTGTGCGAAGTAGTTATTGATTCAGCCGCTCTGGGAGTTGGAGATGTTCTACATTGTGCCGTGTCTACTCCTTTCAGATCCTTCTGATGGGTACCAGAAAGTTTCAGTCTGCTCACGTTTCTGTGTTCTCACCACTAGCCTTCCTTCATTCAAAACATTGCTGTTCCTGTTTTGTCTTATTTAAGAATTCTTCTACTGATGTAAAATCACTACTGTTGTGTTGTGGAGCTTGTTACAGCTGCAGCTAAAATTTAACTGCAGTGTCTGATGGGAGCTGATATTTTTGTAAAACAGGAAGTTCTACATGCTATAATAGTTTAAAAAGAGTGTTAGTTAAAGACTAGGAATCATTTTCACACTTTTTAAAGGGCCAATAACATGACACTTTTTTCACATTGCATATTTTAATTAAAAAAAGTAAGTTTTACAAGAAAGTATTACAGCCTTTCTACTTTTCACATGATTCACAGTTTTTTTTTTCTTAATTTTTTATGATATTCATGAAATTTACTACCAATTATTGAGTAAAAAATTGTTTAAATGTAGTAAATCCTACACCAAGTGCAGTGCAAACAACATGTAGAAAAACCCATAATTCTGTCAGGACCACTATCGTCAAAGATGATTGACAATTAGCATACAGTTTGGATTGGCGGTATGGATCTGTTCTGGGCAAGAACTCCCTGCGCATCCATGCAGCCTAGCATGGATAAGAGCAAGGAGAGCAGCGATAACCCCCTAGTATAAACAGAACGGAACCAATATAAATGTATTGCAGATATTTTAAATTTTCAATAATTTAATGTACACATTTTAGAAATTAGTCCAATTCAAAGGTGAATCAGAAGGCCGAATACGGACTGGACGAGAGGAGGAGTTGGGGATGGGGGAGGGTAATTAGCTATTGAGCAACACGAAAGCTGTTGATAATACTGAAGGACCATATATGTAGATGCTGTGATAGGCATCGTATCCCTATAGGTAGACGTGGATCAGCTGAGAGTCAGCTGATATGAGCTTGACTGACGTGACTTGGCAGAACTAAGGCTTGTTAACAGGAAATGACATCATAGAGAGGACCCCTGCAGACCTGTGTGTTAAGGTCAATACTGTATTTCTTTTAAAATATAAAATAATTTGAGCTTTTTATGACAATGCAAGGTTCAACATATTGTGTATGAAATTATAATTCTTGAATTTGAAAAATAATCGATTTTTGAATGATTTTTGATAATAATGATTAAGGTATAAGCGCTCGCACGTGTTTCGTTTCACCACTTGATTTTAGAGTCATTAAATAGACAACTTTCCTGAAAATATTATTATTATTATTTTTTTTTGGAAAGCACCATAAATAGAGTACAATTCTAAGAACATGGCATGTGTCACTAGATTTTTTAAATATTTTTTTTCATGGATACTCTTATTTGTTATTGACCCTAATATAATATTTGATATCTCTGTGCTGGTGGCATGTGTCTTCTCAAGTGTTTCCTTCATGATGAGGCTCCCGTACATGCACCAACCTTGTAATTTGGACTTTTCTTTAATAACTACCGATGCATATTAACAAGAAAAGACACCTCAGGTACCGATAGCATCATGCAGAACTGAAATTCAGCACATTTGTACTTTCCTTTGGATACACACATTAACCCCGAGCACATTCCAGGAGTGCAGTCCCTGTGCGACACGAACAGACTAACACACTCTCTCCAACAGGTTTCACAAACAGACAGTTGTGCCATCAGGTTAAAAGTTTCTCCTTTAAATCTTGCCTGAAAGTCTTTAAATCCATTCAACACGTCTCATGTTCCCATCCCTTTTCTCATCCCCTCAACCTCCTCTCTGCGCACAGAGAAGATAAAAGAAAAAGCAAAACAAAAAGTTTAGGTAAGAAAAGCGTGCGAGAGAAATGGTAGACGAGGGGAGCACCTGAAATGCTCACTGTTTTATTTATGAAGGCCCTGCCTGCCATGAAGGAGACAAATTACCTTTTAACAATGTGAAATAGAATTTTGTTTACAAGGCTGCGCTTCCCCTTGCTTTTTAAATGAGATTTCTCAATGCTCCCATTTATATCCCCCAGCATTATCATCTCAATCTCTCTAAACCTATCGCTCTTAAAGGAAATGCTGGAAAGAAAGGCACAAATCTCTTCCCATAAAACCAGCCATTTGGAATATTCGCAAAAGCTACACCTCTGTCTGCACTAGTCCAGCCAGATGATTTTTGCAGCTACAGGTTATTTAAAGCTGGAGCTCTATCGCCAGAGCGACTGAGCGAGTGAGTCTGACCCTCAGTAAGAGGTCACACTTCTGGATATCTCCGGCACTGAGTGGCCATCTGGAGAAGAACAGAAGGTTAAAGTATGCGGGGCCTGTTGCGATGTAAAACAGAGATGGAGAGAGAGAGCGAAAAAGAGCAAGCAGGAGAGAAGTGCATTTTAAGACCTTGTTGTATTGTAGGGTTCTGTTCGTATTGAACCGAGAACATCTCATAAATCACCAGTGCAATTCTCCAGCCAAAGTAAAATGGAAGTCTCATGGACATTCTTGGTCAATTTATCTCTGGCCTTTTTTTATGTCCCCAAAATTATTGTGGGCCTCTTGACAAAGGTTTTTGAAGGTTCTTTTCTGTAAAAATACAGTTGAAGTGTCTTTACTAGGTGTATTTTCACATGACATTTCAAATCTTCCCTGCAACTATTTGTTGTTCTCTATCAAGTTAATTGCAGTGTTACAGAGTGTGAGTGTACAGAATGTCTGCACAGCTGAGATGATGTGGTGAGAATGAAGGCATGCATATCTCCATTCCTGGAATCATGCGGCTTGCATTGTCATAAATAATGCAAAAAACAGTCACACTCCATTTGCTAGTTTCTGTCTGCAAAACTTGTTTCAGAATAGTTTCTGAGAATTTCAGCTTGACAGTCATCCAGCGGCAGAACTAATCGACTTGTCGCATAACCCCTACACTATAGTCCTCCTCACTTTGACTTGCTGAATTTAAACATGGAAAAGGGCCTGCCATCTGTGTCCAGCAGGGATTTATGTGTATTCCAGTTACAAAGTACATCACAAAATGTTTTTAATTTCTCCAAACAACCAGGAATTGTTTATTCTTTTTGTACTTTTCCAGCTTTTGTCATGAATGCATTAACATAGCATCTGTTTTCATTAACTAAATACAGCCTAAATTAAATACAAATTTACTGAATAAATATACACCATCTTGGATTTCCCTAGTGGCTATAGAATAGATTTTCTCAAGTATTGTCCTGTCATGGCTGTATTATGTGCACTTTGTTTAAAAATCAATTTCTTTTTTGTTAGAAAAACTTCATGTGGGCCAAGGATTTTTAAGGTGGTTTTGCATTGAATATCAAAACATTTGCATCACAGACCCAATTAGGCCAAGGGTGAAAAATATGAACACTCTCTCCAGTGATAACCTAGACAAAACACTGCTTGCGATTTGGTTTACAAATTTTATCTACAACACAATACATTTTATTTACAGTACTTTAGACTGTGAGTCTGGCCCAAACTGTGTTTTAATCTGTGCGAAGCCAAAATCTGCGAACAAACAAAAGAGGAAGCATGCATTTATGTACCTCCAGAACTGTTTGCAGAAGTTTCTTTCACTGTTCTCAAAAGCCAAGCCTTAACTCTGTGTCTTTTGTGAGGGGGATGAAATAATGCCGGTCGATTTGGTCAGTCGTACTTTCAAACACATTTTAGCTTGCTATAGATTTTATTTGCTGTAAATCTACAAATTCACACTCACATTCACATAGAGCAGCAGCAAGCAGGTGAGGTTGTCATGGCAACCACATACATTGCACGCAAATTACAGCTGCGCTTCTATTTTGCCACACTAAACTTAGCAATAAACATGTTGAAAATGCACAATAAACATGTCTGTCAAAACGATCTCGAGGCTTTTATTAAGCAAATCAAGGAGTGAATTACTCATCCACAGACATTTGTGGGGCTTGATTCAAGTTAACACACAATGGCAGGCGCACACTTTCTATTTATTCTTACTGACTAGATGACACACAGTTTATATTCTCAAATCTATTTTTAGGTTGTGTACTGTGTAAATTAAATAACATTTGGATTTAAATGGTCTGCATAAAAATAGAACACTGAGCCGCTATAAAACGGCTGCATCCTGTGGATCACCTTTATCTGATTGTCCGGGTCCGGAGTCACCAAGAACGGCATTGACATCTTCATTGGAGTTTTTCGTTGTCTCCAGATTTCTCTGCAGTTCGTGTACGTTTTCCCCTGCCCCCCCCGGTCCCCCTACATGCTACGCCCATGTTCACAGCCTGCAGTAAGGGGTTTATCTCTCGAAATGTTGTATGTGCGAGGCCAGAGACCAAGCTAAAATAACTCATCCATTATTTTCGGCTTAAAAATGGAACACCCACCACCATCTAGGCCCAAACCACTGGCTGTTCCATTTCTTTCGTTGCTTGATAAAAGAAGAAACCCACGGAGTGACAAAGGTGTATTGGAGTCATTAAACACTAGTGAGAAATGTGGCACACTTGGCATGGCTCTCTCCGCTGTGATTGATTGGGTTGTTGACCCACTCCTCCCCTCTGCCACTTCCTGTTACAACAGCCACACCGGCCAGTGTAGGTTTGTGATTCTGCTGTTTGACGCTTCTAAACATAGACAATTTTGTGTCTCGCTGTTTAATTGATTTAGATCATTGCATGCTCTCTAAATGACAGATGTGATTTCCTGACACGCTGCTTTAATATGAACTGCAATGCTCCTAATGCATGCACTCATTTGCAAACTGTTGAACTAGCTTGTAATTGATATTTCTAAGTACCATCTGGAAGGCACAAAAAAAAATAACAACAATTGCTTTCAGCTCTAAACGACTAAAAACAGGGGAGCACAAATTATTCCCGTGGTGACGAGCTTATTCCTTTTCACGTGTTTTTGTAAATATGTAAATATCTGCAAATTTAGGCTGTTTAAATAGCACTCCCGCTTTCTTTAAAAGTTATAAACTGGTAACGGTTCCACACCTCATCACCCTTGCAAAAGATGAACACGTCTCTGAATTTAATTTCTATCTCATTTTGCCTGCAATTACTGCATTGGTCTGCTATTTCTCCTTGCATAACAGCAGCATTTATTTTCCCTCTGAAACCTATCACGCTATTGCTGTCGACTGCTTATTGCTATGCAGATCTTAAATGCTTCCTGAGGATACTTTAACATTTGCATAATACTCAAGGAACAAAGGTGGTCTTGACTGTACGTGTTATTTGACATTTAAAACATTTCTGTGGTTTGGAAGGTCATGTGAATGTAGCTCAGTTGGAAATTTGGTAGTATTTTGTTTCCCAGTGGAGCCTATTCTTTGATAATAAAGGTAGTGAATGGTGCTGTTGAATTTGCACATATGGCAATATTTATTAGTTTAATTATTTAAATTGCAATGACAAATGTAGTTATTTTAAATAACCAACCAAACAAATACATTTAATGCCTAAATACATACAATACAGGTCAATTAGTAAAGAAGTAAGTAATTAAATACAAAATGTATTGTCTTCTGTGCAAATGTATTTCTTTCAATAAATCAATCAATCAATCAATCAATCAATCAATCAATCAAAACATTTTTTTGCCACTTGGGCAAATGTATAATAATATTAAAATATATTAATATGTAAATATTTAAATAAATGTACCCACATGAGATTACATTTTATTTAAATTTGCACAGATTACAATAATTAAATAAATACGCTTGCACCAATAGCAATAAATGAATTTTATTTATTGTCATCTGTGCAAATTTAAATAAATAAATAAATAAAATACATTTATTATTATCTGTGCAAATGTATTTACATTTTATTACAATTAAATATTTTATTACATTTGCACAGATGAATAGAACACATTTTATATAATTTAAATCTGCACAGACAATACATGTATTTAAATATATGATCACCATTTATAAATATTTAATTTTATTTATTTATTTAAAAAAAAAAAACTTTTAATATTGTACACTGGTTAGACTAATAAACCATCAGCCATGTCTCCAGCTCCAGCAGTGCTGTGTGGACACGAGGGTGATATTGATATGGCTTAGATTAGCTTCTCCACATCCCTCAGGTTTCATTTTACTCATTTTTCCTCTTTCCGCAGAGATTCTCCATAATTTCGTCATGTGAAAAGCTAAATCTAAGATCTTTTGTTTCTTTCAGTAACCAGACTAACCAGACCTCCATGAAGGAATGAACCAGGACAGGTCTGTGTGTTTGGTGAGAGATGGTCTTGAATTGATGACAGCTTCTCTGTTGATTTGATTTTCTGTAAGTGTGGAGGCAGCTGAAGTTGCCGTCATGATGCTGCATACAAAACAAAGTGAAGAGAGCATTTTGGGTCATGGATTCCAGCAATTAAATCTTGCCAGTAGTTTAGCTCAATGAACCGTGTTTGTATTGTAAAGGACAACCAAAGTAGTTTGGGTTTAATTTTGAATGACTACAAGAAAAAAAAAACCCTTTGAGGTTATGCATGCTGCATACAAAACAGTTTGATTAATAATAAGCATAAAAACAGCTGATTTGGGAATGAGAGCTTGAAATGCCATTTGTAGCCCATTTTACTTCTGTAATCTGGTGCATTTCTCAGTGAAACAGGAGATTTAGTGAGGAAAAAATGTAGAGTGGGATTTTATCCAGTGCATTTTGCAAGATTCTCATTTTTAATATAATCATTAACAACATTCACATTTCTGAGCTAGTCTCTTGGTTTTTCATGGTAGACATTCTGTATCCTTTCAAGCATTGCCAGAATCGTTTATGAGAATGAAATTCTGAAATTATTATGAAGGAACGAGAGATGATATATTCTTGTTGCTTCTTGCTAGAAGCCTTCCTTTACTTCTGCTTCTTTCCTTTAATGTTGTTCAATATAACTAACAATAAATATAGATGAACAAAGAAGGATCAGTTCATTAATTGCCCCCACAGGTGCATATATGAAAGCAAATGGCGTTCAGACTGACCAGTACCCACCTGCATATCTCTCCTTCTTTCTCTAAAAGAATCTTCTTTTTTTGTTGTTGTAGTTCTCTCTGTAATACAGATCATTATCTATTTGCTGAGAGTGTTGTTGTATAATTGAAGGGTCAATACTAAACTGTTCCTCTTTCCTCATGTAGGAGGACATTCATTAATCGGGTAGATGATTCATCAAGATGGTAGATGCTCTCTCAAGGTCAAGTATTGTTTGCTCATTTTAGAGATAGAAGAACTGGTCAGTTCACACATCTCTAAAATGAGCAAACAATACTTGACCTTGAGGGGTTTTTACACTTGGTCACTTTGTGCATATTTTTGTTTCTGATAGGAATTTGAGCCGTTTAAATGCCCTCTGAGAGACATAGCAATCTGACCACTCATCCAACAGGTGCATTAGGATTTTGGGGTCAATCTTTCTTTCTTTCTTTCTTTCTTTCTTTCTTTCAAATAAATCAATTATTTTATTCATCAAAGATTTAATAATTTGATCAAAAGTGACAGTAAAATCTTGTATAATGTTACAAAAAGATTTCCATTTTAAATAAACCCTATTCTTTTGAACTTTCCATTGTTTCCATAAGCAGCACAACTGTTTTCAGCGTTAATACTAATGTAACATGTTACTTTAGCACCTAATTAGCATATAAGAATAATTTCTGAAGGCTCATGTAACACTGAAAACTGGAGTTATGACTGCTGAAAATTCAACTTTGCATCACATGAATACTATAAATACTATATAAATACAATAATATAAATATAATATTACTGTATTTTGGATTTAAACAATGAATGAAAAAAAAGAAGAAAGACCCCAAACTTTCATCCTCTGTCTCTGTAAAATTTGTGAACATTGCTCCAATCTGGGCTCATTATAAAAATCAGCTTCTACCAATTCTGCAAAACTCTAAAAATGTACCTATACTGTACATAGAATTTTGATTACAGGGACAGATAAAGACTCATCTTTGCAAACTTCCTTGCACAATACTTATAATCACCTTTTACCATAGTTCATGATTTGTAAACTAACAAATTTTGATGTTTAAATCACACAACCAGCTCCATATGTATGACTTCTCGGACGTAGTAAACTTGCTCGGTAGCTCACCTGGTACAGCATTGCACTTGCGATGTAGAGCTCTCTAAAAGAAGTCAAAGACTGAAAATGGCATGGTTGCTTCAGCAAATGCGTTTTTATTTCACGTTTGCTTTTGTTAACACTATCTGTTAGGTTTAGGGTAGGTTTAGTGTAGGTGGTACATTATTTTTAAACGCGATACAGCATTAACCTTGTAGTGCCACTAAACGGACATTTCATTTCCAAACTGCTGCGATGCGTACAATAACTAAATGCCCTCTGAGAGACATAGCAATCTGACCACTCATCCAACAGGTGCATTAGGATTTTGGGGTCAATCTTTCTTTCTTTCTTTCTTTCTTTCTTTCTTTCTTTCAAATAAATCAATTATTTTATTCATCAAAGATTTAATAATTTGATCAAAAGTGACAGTAAAATCTTGTATAATGTTACAAAAAGATTTCCATTTTAAATAAACCCTATTCTTTTGAACTTTCCATTGTTTCCATAAGCAGCACAACTGTTTTCAGCATTAATACTAATGTAACATGTTACTTTAGCACCTAATTAGCATATAAGAATAATTTCTGAAGGCTCATGTAACACTGAAAACTGGAGTTATGACTGCTGAAAATTCAACTTTGCATCACATGAATACTATAAATACTATATAAATACAATAATATAAATATAATATTACTGTATTTTGGATTTAAACAATGAATGAAAAAAAAGAAGAAAGACCCCAAACTTTCATCCTCTGTCTCTGTAAAATTTGTGAACATTGCTCCAATCTGGGCTCATTATAAAAATCAGCTTCTACCAATTCTGCAAAACTCTAAAAATGTACCTATACTGTACATAGAATTTTGATTACAGGGACAGATAAAGACTCATCTTTGCAAACTTCCTTGCACAATACTTATAATCACCTTTTACCATAGTTCATGATTTGTAAACTAACAAATTTTGATGTTTAAATCACACAACCAGCTCCATATGTATGACTTCTCGGACGTAGTAAACTTGCTCGGTAGCTCACCTGGTACAGCATTGCACTTGCGATGTAGAGCTCTCTAAAAGAAGTCAAAGACTGAAAATGGCATGGTTGCTTCAGCAAATGCGTTTTTATTTCACGTTTGCTTTTGTTAACACTATCTGTTAGGTTTAGGGTAGGTTTAGTGTAGGTGGTACATTATTTTTAAACGCGATACAGCATTAACCTTGTAGTGCCACTAAACGGACATTTCATTTCCAAACTGCTGCGATGCGTACAATAACTAACATAATAAAACGTTGCCAGATTCACGTTCATCTGCCGTGAATAAAACTGAACATGCTTTTAGCTTCACTCACTGAATATTTCACTTTGAAAGTATCATGAAACGTGCAAGAAGCAACATAATATGCAGAAATGTTGCCACAGGTACATTTTTCCAATAAGTCTGGGTTGATATTCTCCCATCTGTGCTGACCCCGCTCTCTCCCTTTTAACTCTTTGTTTTTGAACATTTAATTCTGATGACAAAGAAGTTGAGACACATGACAGCTGTTGCTTTTTGTACCACTAGTCGAATAAACTTCTTAAGTTTTATGAGATTCGTGCAGCAAAATGTGCCTGTTATTTTAGCATATCAGAATCAGAATCAAAATGAGCTTTATTCGCCAAGTGGAATTTGTTGTGTTTTTTTAGGAGCTCTTGGTACAAACATACATATATGACATTGAGAACAGAAAGAACATTTAAATAAGTAGGACTAAGGGAAAAATAAATAAATAATAATAATAATAATAATGTGGTATGCATCTGGAACAGAAGATTCATGTACAGATTTGTGCATTATTTACTGTATATATACTATAAATATATACATATACATATATTATGCCTAGATGTTCTAGTGCACAGAGATCTGTAACGTCTGCCTGAGGGGAGAAGTGCAAACAGGTTGTGGCCGGGGTGAGAGGGGTCTGTGATGGTTACCTGCCCGTTTCTTCACTCTGGAGTTGTACAAGTCCTGAAGGTTGGGCAGGTGCACACCAGTTATCCTTTCAGCTGTCCTGACAGTCCGTTGCAGTCTTCTTATATCTGATTTGTTGGCTGACCCAAACCAGACAGTTATAGAAGAGCACAGAACCGACTCAATAAT
>NW_015624871.1:681762-690803 GCF_001515625.1 Sinocyclocheilus rhinocerous
CTCACTGAATATTTCACTTTGAAAGTATCATGAAACGTGCAAGAAGCAACATAATATGCAGAAATGTTGCCACAGGTACATTTTTCCAATAAGTCTGGGTTGATATTCTCCCATCTGTGCTGACCCCGCTCTCTCCCTTTTAACTCTTTGTTTTTGAACATTTAATTCTGATGACAAAGAAGTTGAGACACATGACAGCTGTTGCTTTTTGTACCACTAGTCGAATAAACTTCTTAAGTTTTATGAGATTCGTGCAGCAAAATGTGCCTGTTATTTTAGCATATCAGAATCAGAATCAAAATGAGCTTTATTCGCCAAGTGGAATTTGTTGTGTTTTTTTAGGAGCTCTTGGTACAAACATACATATATGACATTGAGAACAGAAAGAACATTTAAATAAGTAGGACTAAGGGAAAAATAAATAAATAATAATAATAATAATAATGTGGTATGCATCTGGAACAGAAGATTCATGTACAGATTTGTGCATTATTTACTGTATATATACTATAAATATATACATATACATATATTATGCCTAGATGTTCTAGTGCACAGAGATCTGTAACGTCTGCCTGAGGGGAGAAGTGCAAACAGGTTGTGGCCGGGGTGAGAGGGGTCTGTGATGGTTACCTGCCCGTTTCTTCACTCTGGAGTTGTACAAGTCCTGAAGGTTGGGCAGGTGCACACCAGTTATCCTTTCAGCTGTCCTGACAGTCCGTTGCAGTCTTCTTATATCTGATTTGCTGGCTGACCCAAACCGATGACTGTGGTGCCATCTGCAAACCTTAAGGAGTTTGACAGAGGGGTCTTTATAGCACAGGAGTTACCAATACCAATTATGCAACTGAGCCACATTGTTTGGGGCATGTGTTTATCAGTATGGTTGTTTGCTTTGTATCCCTGAACAGTAAAATAAAAAGGATGATATGCTGAGATGGATGAAAATTGCATTTGCTGCCATTGTAATTCTACATCATACACCTGGCCCGCTGTGTTAAATCGATATTGTCACACGCTCATGTGAGCAATCATGCAGAAGTAAATCCTGTGGGGAGATCAAGCACATGACATTTCCTGTGTTCTCAAGGTCACCAGCCTTGATTCTCTCTCAGTGAAGCCTACAGATAAAGACAGATGACCCTGATATATACTAATAGAGGGACATTAAAGGAGAGAGCTCAGCAAAATGCCTCGCCGCGCAGTTCATGGCAGAATAAATTAGCCCTTCTGTGCCTCGCCTCTGTTAAAATGATCACCCCATGCCTCTCGAGTAGAACTGCCGTCTCATATTCACATATCACTTTACAATGTACTGCTCATACTAATAGGACAGGACTTAAAGACACGAGAGGCGTCTATCATTGTGCCGGATGTCATATGTGAAAATGTAAGTTTGATTATTATGGCCTCCTTTGTAAAGGTCATTTTGACGAGTTCAGCAGTTAGTGACGCGGTCTGAAATCATCAGCCCTCTGCAGGGTCCAAATTTAACACTCAGCAAGTGCTAAATGTGAGAAAGTTGTCGGGTTTCTCGCCATTAGGCCTGTAGCTTTATTAAGAAAAATATGAATAGTACGTGAGTTAAATCAAATTGTTAAAGTAGTCAGACTATCACTGATGGCAATTTTTTTTCTTTAGAATGGCAACACTTATTCTAGCAACGATGTGTTTTGTGACAGGCACAATTTCACTGAAAGTCGAGAGACGGAGACTTTCTCATACTGTATGTTATGCTGCGTGTGACTCAATGGCCCACACAGTTTGCCATTAAAGGGGTCTTAAACTGAGAAATCAAAATTCCCTCGATCTTTTTACATACAAGAGGTCATTGTACTATAAAAACATCCTGTAAGTTTCAGAACTCAAAACTTTTTCGCTAGTCTAAAAACAGCTTATACTGAAGCCTGTCTGACAAAATGACAGGTTGTGGAATGTTGCCACTTTATGATGTAATAGTGTGGCTAAACACCGCCTCCGCAGAAGAAGATCATTGCCTGCTTCTACTGCCCACCGATTCACGCATGTAGTGTAAATAACGAGAGCGGCAAATGCAGGTCTATGCAGAAACCAAATGATAAAGATGGCTCTGAAGACAACAAGATGCTTTGCAGAGCGTTCCGATGAGGGGGGTCAAAACAGGACAGAAAACATCCTATTACTTCTAAATTATAACATTATAAGTGGACCTCAGAGAACAGAACAAAATAAAACCAAAAACAAAGGCAATTCATGACCCCTTTAATATGCAGGAGAAAAAATAAATACTGAAACAGCAGACATTAAAAAAAAAAAACTTAAACACAAAGTGTTTAAGAAAAATATACACATACACACTGAAAAAATGAAGAATTTTCACTCAGTAATTGCTAGTTAGTAACACATTGAATAAAATGTGAAATAAAAAAAAATAGTATGTTCTTACAATACAGTACATAATCTCTTTCTCTATGCATTTCTTTAATTAAAAATAAATAAATAAAACAGCATGAATTTGAAGTCGATTTTTTTGTAACAATGTAAAAGTCTTTACAATCACTTTTGATCAATTTGAATAAAGCATGGCCTTGTTAAATATATGGTACAGTTTCTTATACGATAAGCCATTTAATATATTCAGATCATAGGGCCCTGTGCTCATGTTTTATGAATGAGGCTCATATAGTGAACAAAAATAATTAGAATCTGCTGCTTTCTGAGAGAAAATCAATTTGCTAGAAAACAAGTGTCTTTCAAGAGCAATATTCACAGGGATTTTTAGATGCCATGTCGAAATTTATTTTCACAAACTCTCAGCACCTCATCGCATTTACCTTGATAAGCATGCTGTCTGTCAGTGGAGGGGCAATTCCCACATTCTAGTCAACTTTAACAAACTTCAGATGCACGCTCAGCCACGACTGCCAGGGTGAATTTGTAATTAAACCTGCTGGTTAACAGGAACACCTGCAATGAAGGAAAAGATTTGGAGGAGCGGCGGAGAGATAGCATATTCTAAATTTCATTAGAGATCAAGAGGACAGAAGGCTTTCACGAGCTTCTGAGGATGAAACACAAATTTGCATTCAGCGCAGCTCTCCGTTGGTGTCTTAGAGACAGCTTGACCAAGTAGGAAATATAATGAAGTGCCTTCATATTGATGTTTTGACAAGGCAGAGAGAAACACGGCACACATAGGGAACAAACAACCGTGCTTGAAAACAAATAAATCAATGGGGCTGGCCTTCATCCAGTTGTTAGCTCAGCTTATCTCTTCGTCCAGTCTGAATGGTGTGTATCATTTTTTCATGTTTGAATACTTTACCTGCTTAATATACAAAGACAATTATGAGTAAGCCATTTGTAGATTGATTCCCCTGAAAAATTTTAATATTGTGGCTTTGTGCCGATTTCAGAACACTGTTTGCTTCAGCATCTCAAGGCTTTCTAACCTGCCCAACATACCAACATTGACTCAACCAATGGCTTCAGTTTGGGGCGGGACTGTGTTTGTCCAACCAGTGGAAGAGGACCAGGAAACCTCATGATGTGACGCTCATATATTCATTTATTCAGAAATACATGAAAAAAAGTTTTTAATTTTTGTTAAAATTAATTTAGATTTTTTTGTGATCATACAGTGCGTCTCACCAGAGTATACATGTGTACATGATGTTTATGAATTAATAATTCATAATATAAAAAAAAAACTTTTTACTTTAAGTCTCTCATGCTCACCAAGGCAGAATATACAGTAAAAATACAGTAAAAACAGTAATGTTGTAAAATAATAACTGTTTTCTATTTTCATATATTGTTTATGTATTTTTTTTATGGCAAAGCTGTATTAAAAAAAATACTTGAATTCACTATGCATATATTTAACACCACTGATTTTTTTTTTCTTGAAAATGGAAGAAAAGTTTGAAATCATATGAAATCAACATTAATTCAACATTAATTTCTATTTTTATTTTAATTTGTAATAATATATCACATGATTACTGTTTTACTGTATTTTTGATCAAAGAAATGCAGACTTGGTGAGCATAAGAGACTTTCCAAAACATTAAATAAAATACTGACCCCAAAAAATCTTACTGACCCCAAACATTTGAACAGTAGTGTGTCTAATGGTAGTGTGTATAGAAAATACAAAAATATATTTTCACAAATTTTGCTATTTATTTTTTGTATTTATTGTCCACACTCTGACGCTGCATGCCCTTATCCCCTTATTTGTTTATTTGGTGATGCAAGTGGCACAGAAATTATGTACTTCACCTTTAAGAATAACACAAGCACCTTTTAGTATTCCCCTAAATATACAGCACCGTGATACGCTCTCTCCATGCTTCCGCGTTCCTCTGCATAATTAGCACGTTGCACTTTCACAGGAGCTGAAAAGCCTCTGTCGGCTGCATTGAGGAATTGTCACTAGGTGGAGACCTTAATCTAAAGATGTAGAAGAAAGACAGAAATGGGGTGAACGATGCATAAACATTGTCACAAAGCAAAGTCCTTGTATTTGACTATACCCTGACGGGAGGAGGGGATGCAAACACCACCCAGCATCATCCCTCTACCTCATACACACCAAAGCTGTACAAACAATACAACCTACAGTTATTTGTTTACCTACTGTTTTTTTTCCCTTTGGGGATACAAACGGCGGATGGAAATGGCAACCCCGTTATTACGGGACCGTGTCCTTTTTGCTAAACCCTTGTGTTGTATGAAGTTTACACTTTGAGTTCTCATTAATAGAACTGCTGCTCAGCCGCCACCCAGTTAGTCTGAATTGCAGTTGCTTGGCAACAGTGAAATATCTATCCCCTATTCCTCCTCTCAAGATGGCAACTTTTTGTGGATAATCAATGTGTTATGTGCAAGGCGAAACATTTGTAGCATGAAACGATGACTCTTCCCGAAAATCCCAAGGTTATGACAAAGTTAATGGGCAATTTGTAGGCATTGTTTCTTCCCTATCAAGACGTGCAGCGTCTGTGGCAAAACTAAAGAGCATCTTTGTCATCACTATCCGTCAATTCTTGCTTTGCTTTCCAGTGGCTTTGCTCAGCAAGACCCGAGACGTTTGGTCAGAGATAATGTAGCTTGTGGTTCACGCGTGTTTGCTAGGTGACAGACCTGTAAGCTTGCTGGAGTGGCAGTGCCCCAGTTAAGCTCCCTAATAAAGCTTGACAGGCAGGCCTCTGCCCAGAATACTGATGCCAGCCGCCTGGCAAGCTGATGGACAGGCACTCAGCGGTAGTGGCTTATGCTGGCATTACCCTTGCACCTGAATTTTAAACCTCTTAACTAAGGGATCTAATGTCTCAGTGCCCGTCTGGCCCTGAACGGAAGCAAAACCTTTGTAATCTGAGTTTTACATCTCAGAGACAAAAGCTCAGAACTTGATTCTCTATGTTTGGTTGATTCTTTTACAAAGGTGTCATGATGTACCATGCTTCACAGACACAACAAATCCCGACGCAAATTTTGACCCGTGATGTATGAGTCGTAGAAGTTTGCTGAACTTTTATTAGATGTGGAAATGCCAAAGGGATAAATCTTCCTCTAAGCACTTTCTTGTAAACATTTGTCAAACCTTTGGCTAGTGTTGGTATGCTAACACCAGCTGTGTCTCTCTCTCTTCTTCACTGCATTAATGCAACACACACACACACACACACACACTTTTTATTTAGTTTCCCACTCTCAGGCTGATCTGATTCCCTACAGTTCGCTGATTATAGAGGAGAGAAACATCAATTATTGAAGCCTGGTTTTCTCTGAGTCATCATGGTGTTGCTGAATTAGCCATCTTGCCTATTTTTCCCCAGACTGTCTGCATTTCAACACATCTCTGCTGCAGACAGTGCTCCTTAAAGGAATAGTTCACACCAAACTGAAAACGCTGTCATCATTTACTTATCGATTTAGACTTCTGTTGAACATGAAGGGATAGATTCTGAACACTGTGCTTGTATTTGTGCTTGAATTTATTCCCCATGCAATTAAAATAAACTAAAAAAGGAGCAAAAGCACCATAAAAACACAAAAACACAAAAACGATCATATTATTTCATAATATTTGAAATATAGGACATTTAAATAGTAGTTTTTTTTACACAATACTTATGTGAAGAATTTGTACACTTGACAATTTCTACTAGTGCTTATGTAACAACAGTGTAGCAGATATGAGATGAACAATGAGATGTGGTATGTAAAGAAATTAAAGTAAAATCAAGATTAATATCACTTATAAATATATATTTTTTTAATTGTGCCTCATTTCCAATCCAGATTTTATTTATATATTTATTAAAAACTTGTGAAAAGATACACACAAAAGTTCAAAAGGGGTCAGTAAGATTTTTTAATATTTTTGAAAAAAGTCTCATGCTCACCAAGGCTGCATGTATTTAAGCAATACATTTAGTAAAACGGTAATATTGTGAAATATTATTACTATTTAAAATAACTGTAATGTAATTTGTGATGGCAAATCAGAATTTTCAGCAGCCATTACACCAGTCTTTAGTGTCAAATATGTATATATATATATATGTATATACAAATATATATATATTTGCTGAAAGTTAAAAAGAGCACCATTTCACTCTCGATCAATTTAATAATGCATCCTTGCTCAAGAAAAAAAAAAGTAGGCCTACTTATCCAGAACTTTGAATGATAGTGTACATTATGGTAGTTATGAAATTTAATAAGCCTAAGCTGATTTTTTTCACTTCCACAATGAATAATGGCAGAATTCTCTTGTGATGCATGTAGTCTGAATCTACTGATGGACGAGTTAAACTAGAGTGTGAGAAACGTGTTTTAAGAGAGTTTAATTTCAGTATATCCACAGGGCCAAAAGTGTCCATGACACATTCACACAGTTATTTAAATTCGTTGACATTACACAATGTAACATTTTATACATAGACTATAGTGGTCACTTGTTATGCTTAATAATTTCCTGCCAATTACTAAAGAATGACAGTTAATTAGTCATTATCTTTTAATTGGTGTGTTATAAAGAGATTCTCGGCCCCATCTCTGGTTATTTGAATAGAGGAACAGATTACACTGCTGTGATATGAGGGAAACAGCCATAGCCGCCAGCTCGGTAATTTTGCTAATGAGTCATATTCTCATTTTGATTAGATTCATTTTTGTTTTTCCAAACTGCAGCCTTCAGGCATGTCTTCGTCTTCTCTCTTTGCAATTCTTTATGGTTGTGTGTGTTGCTGGCAGCTGGCAGAATCTTTTACAACTCAGCAGGTTTGTTCATAGAAAGGAGCTCTTTTCACTGTTTACTGTTAAAAGACCATTTGTAATTGCAACAAATCTGTTGAAGCGTGAAAATGAGTTGATTGTACACTAGGGCGCATTTCGAAAAAATGGTGACAAGGGATTGTAGCATTTTTACGAAAGTGAATGGATCTTGTTCTGAAGTTAGGCTGTCACAGTTTGTTTCTCTGAAGATTTACACTGTAAATAAATTATGCACATCTATTCCAAAAACCATACGGCCCTTGGTCAGTATTTACAACTAGATTGTCTGATGTTGGATTGAAGTCCTGGTTAGAAGGAGCTTTTCATTTTTCCAGCAGTATTGACTGCTCCTTGCTGTTGCAGCTGTCTGTGATATTGTAGAGGGCACCAGGGAAGTGTGTTATAGCGAGAGACAGGGCATGTAAAATGGCCACTCTTAACTCCTATCAAACAGAAGGGCTGCAGCTGACAGGTTGGTAATGTGATGAAGGGAACAAGTTAATCAGCAAGTTAGTGCTGCACGTAATTTGACTTCCGCAGTCTGGCACACTTTACCAGGACTGTAGAGCTTCAACACTGTGACCCGACATCTGAAAAAGCTCTTTAAAATTACAAAAGACTAGCCAGCGAGTCTGGATATATGCCTTTTTATAGCGCTTTCCTCCATCATTTGATTTACTACCATGATCAATAAAAATACATCTCAATTTTCAATGGAATGGCAAAAAGCAGGTGATAATAATGTAACAGTAATTGTGCCAAACAAGTAATATTTTATAAAGGAGTCATATTTATGCTGAATAGAATGGCAAGAATTTAATGTTAACTCTTTACTAGAGCCCGACTGATATATCGTTTAGCCGATATTATCGGCCGATATGAGCCTGTCGCCGATATATCGGTATCGGCGAATATGCCGCCGATACGCCGCCGATATGAAATTTTTTTTTTACAGAGCATATAACGCAGATAAAATGCTTGAAATGGTGTAATTACTTAGTTTGTCCAGCAGAACGCGCTCCATTGTTTGCTACTGGCGACCTGGATGAAACGCTTTAAAGCTTAAGTCTATGGAAAACCATTGAAACTTTGAACGGCCATATCTCCGTAACGGCGCGGCGAATCCGCACCAAATTCGGGGATCCCCGATAGCCCCCGGGGTTCGGGAGTTACGGGCAGTTAAATTCGCGGTCCGGCGCCAACCGATCTACCGATCCCGGGGGGCTACCGACGAGCGGAGGGTGGCGTTCGAGAGGGCTCCTCGAGCTGAAGGGATCCCCCGAATTTGGTGGCGATCCGCCAGCGCGTTCGCGAGATAGTGACACCAGCCAACACTTTCACTTCAGTAAGGAGGTTTCTTGTTCATGCAGCAGCATTCAAGCGTTGTCTTATTCGACCGTAAGTGCCCTGCGAAGTGGACTTCACATGAAATTCCGCCATGATTCCAGTTCCAAGGGAACATACATGTTACATTCAAAGGGCATTAAAGTGCGCGAGACGTGAATTTATATTTATTTACAGAGGTAAATTATGTCACACTTCTCTAGTAAGTTCCGTCTGTGTGTGAAGACAGTAGCGCAAATCCGTGAACGAATGTTCCGAAGTGAAATAAACTTCAACGGAATAAAGTTGAATGGAATTGAATTAAAGTTGAATAAACTTCAACTTTACTGTTCAGTGCACTGATGTCAGACTCATTTTGAATAAAGTTTATTGTTAAATTGTTAAATGCCCTGCCTCCATTACGTATCTCTGTCACGTCATTATAAGTGTTT